>NC_057802.1:225088480-225217119 GCF_018294505.1 Triticum aestivum
TTGTCGTTGTCGATATTACCCCCTCCCGATAACTTCAACACGAGGGGGGTCGATATACCCCCTCCTCGATAACATTATTTCCCCGTGTATGTATGTCGTCATTGTCGATATAAAACCCCCTCCCGATAACTTCAACACGTGGGGGGGTCGATATATACCCCCTCCCCGATAACATTATTTTCCCGTGTATGTATGTCGTCATTGTCGATATATATAACTTCGACATGATGGACGGTCGATATGTATACCCCCTCTCGACCATGATAACTTATACCACGGGAGCACCCCCCGGCCCTCTCGCTCGACCAAAACTCTCAAGGACACCCAAACCCTAGAAAAAAACGATGTCGGTCTCCTACCCCCTCCCGGCGCGCCCCTACCCTTGAAGCGTTGCCTAGGCCACCCCAATCCCGGAATAAGCTAGGTCTACGTTTGCACTAATATATCCACCTGCTATCATGTTTGTGTAATAATTGCCATGTTGTAATATTTGCAGAAACAATGGAGCACGGACGAGATGAGCAAGCAGAAGATGTGTTGGGGGACATAATCTTAGCCGAAGATGTGTTGGTCTGGAAGAACAGGGTGAAGAAGCAGGTTGCGGTGATCGAAGAGTGGAGGAGGAAAGACATGATTATGATGGCTCCGGTGACCCAATGCTGGTGCAAGAAGGAGCACGTGGTGACGGCTCCGGTGACCGAACAGAGTCCGGCCAGGTAAATATATTAGTTAAGCCTGTGCTGACTAGCTAATTGATGCATTCATTGTTTTGGTATGTACACATATTAATTAACACTCGTCTTTCTTCTTTTTTCTAGCCCTCTGGATCGAGCACAACTGCGGTAAAGAGACGAGGCCCGAAGAGAAAGTTGCGCTCGGATGAAAGGTTTGAGATCACAGCAATCGCGCGCGACGGCCAACCGATTGAACCCCTTCGGACAAAGGATGCTTTTGCTGCTCAGTGCGGGGTTCTAGTTAGGGATAAGATCCCGATCAGCATCCACCAATGGTATAAGCCTAAGAAGGAAGACCCTGAGGTGTCTTATGTCAATGATATGCAGAAAGATGATCTTTGGACTGAGCTGAAGGCAAATTTCACCCTACCGCCAGAGGAGGATCCGGAGAAGCCAGTTAAAGAGCAATTAATCAAGTCTCATGCTCTTAAGAAGATGGCAGACCTATTCAGGAGGTGGAAGAATGAGCTGAAAACGTTTGTCGACAAAGAAGAGACACCTGAATTCATCGGCCGGTATGAGAAGATCAGAGATCACTGGCCCGCATTTGATGCCCACAAGACATCGGAAAAGAGTAAGAAGATGTCAGCGACAAACAAGATGAATGCTGCGAAGAAGAAGCTTCACCATCGCACGGGGTCAGGTGGCTACCTCAAAGCCCGGCCTAAGTGGGCCAAGTCTGAGAGGGATCTGCTTGGTAAAGGGATCGGACCACAGACAATGAACTGGCCAGACCGTTGCCGGACTTGGTTCTTCGGGGCTGGCGGAACCTTGGACCCTGTATCAGGGAGGTGTCGTTGGACGGACGAGCAACTTGCAATACCCGTCACGAAGATTCAGCACTATATCGATGCAGCGCAGCAAGGGACGTTCGTTCCAGACAGAGAGAACGACGAGCTCACAATGGTCCTCGGGAATCCTGAGCACCCTGGACGGACACGAGGCACGCCAGGCTCCGTTCCGTGGAAGGCTGGTTTTCCGGACGCGGGCGGTTACAAAACCCAGGAGAGGAGGAAAAGAGTGGAGCAGATCCAAATTCAGCGTCTGCACGAAAGGGTTCAAGTGCTAGAGGAACAAGACAGCAATAGAGATGCCGAAACTGCCCCCGAAGCTACACCGCCATCTCAGCGTAGAGGCAGCGTGGCTTCCACCGAGCTGCCTCAGCTGGAGCATGCGGCTACTCCTAGCTACCCCGTGGATCCTATCACGGAGTCTCAACATTGCCACCTTATGGCGGAATGGCAGAACTTGAAAGTCAAGGCGGTTGTTGGCTCTGTTTTACCTACTGAACCCGGCGCAACCTACCACTGCCGGCAGATTCCAGATGGATATGCTAGGGTGATGGTGGATGAAATAACGGAGGGATTTGAGGACCTCCAGCTTGACCACCCTACCGGTGAAGGGGAGACTCGGCTGGGTTTAGCTCTAAAGACTCCATGCCTATGGCGGAAGGAGCTCATCAAGCTTCCGAACTGGACGGCTCCGGCGAGTAAGGGCACTCCGCCTCCTCCTCCGGTGAGTGATCAGGGCACTCAGCCTCCTTCTCCGGCGCGTGGCGGCACTCCGCCTCCTTCTCCGCCAGCGCCGGCGCGCCAGAGCAGCCAGCCTCCTCCTTCTCCGCCTCGTCAGCAAGGGCGGAAGAGACCCGCCGCTGCTGCGGCTGCTCCGGCGCGTCGTAGTCCTTCTCCTCCACCTCGTAAGCAAGGAAAGAAGACAGCCACAGCCGCTCCGTCTGCTCTGCCGGCGTCTAGCAGTACAGCTGCCAGAGGCGGGAGGCAATACAGATTCGGTCCTTCTCTGAAGACTCCAGAGAAGTTACCATATGAGAGGACCGAGGAGGAGAACGCGAAGATCGTGTGAGCCGAAGTGAAGAACTTCTTTGAAGGGGTCAAAGCAAAGAAACATCCACCTCCGGAGGAGAAGGTAGATCCGGTGAAAGCAAAGCGCACTCTGCCTGCCCTGACAAAACCACCAAAGTCTCCGCCAAAAGGCAACTATGAGCGCGTTCTTGCAAAGGCATATGCCGAAGCGGAGCGGTCGGGAAGTACTGTCAGTGATAAAAGGATGAAAGAACGACGAGCTGGGAAAAAAATTGCCCAGCTCGGGGAACAAGAGAACCAATCGTGCCCCCCGCTCAAGGTGTCAAAAGACATCGTCGCTAATGATCCGGGTATGGTGCCCGGTTATACCGATCTTGGAGATTACCTGCCCGACGATGAACATTATGAAATCATGGAGGTGGACGAACACAAATACCATTACGGGAAGCCTCTCGTCAAAGATGTCAAATCTCTAAGCACGATGATGTGAAGACTACATGATTGGTACATGAAAACCTGCAGAGAGTCTGATGGGATGAGTACTTTAACGTTGAGAGTTAAACCGGAGCATGACCTCGTTGGAAGTGAACTGCTGAATGTTCCATTTGAGGATTTCTTCCAGTTTTACAATCTAATGTCCCTCGATAAAACAACGATCACTTGCTACTGTCTGTAAGTAGTACTACTTCTGTCATTAAGTCTCTCTATATAGGTCAGCTCTTTCATTGCATGTATTTATACTTATCCTCACTATATTATGCAGATTGAAGATCGCCGAATTGAAGAAAAGACAAATCGGTGATATTGGGTTCATTAACACTAATCTCATAGATGATTATCAGGTTAAATTTCATGCCAAAGAAGACGAGGCCAACTTGCTACAATCGTTGGTAATAAATCAAAACAAAGATATAATACTCTTTCCTTACAACTTCAAGTGAGTGTTACTGTCTTCTGCATATTCGGTTTCCCTTTATTAGTCCAGGTTATGGTAATGTAATTGATGACTTATGCATGCATGCGCAGCTTCCACTATATTCTCCTAGAGATTAAGCTTTAGCCGGGAGTAGTAACCGTCTTAGACTCGAGACGAAAAGATCCCCAGGACTATGCGAACATGACTCAAATGCTCCAGAAGTAAGTTAAATCGATCATTATCCACCATATCAGCAACTTTGTTCATTTCCTGATATCAAGTAATTGTTTTCTTTGTCTGGCAGGGTTTGGAGAAAATTCACCTCAAAAGCCCCGGGACTGCCGAACCAGCTGCAATTTAGACACCCAAAAGTAAGTACTATAGTAGCATGTTCCGCGCATCTCCTAGTGATTCAAGCGCTAGTTTGATCAATACCATTTAGCATGCTTGCTTATCAGTTTGATTGACCTCTATTTCTTGTAAAGTGGTTGTGGCAGCAACCCGGGAATAATTACTGTGGATACTACATTTGCGAGTCCATCCGCTACCATACCTGTGAGCGGGGCTACACTGAAGAACAATATGAAGTGTGTAAGCAATAATATTCACAATTTTATTTTATGACCATCATTTGTGTTGAGTTTCATTTATTCATATATATATATATATGTATTGACCCCCTTCTTCAAATTAGATTTTTCGGAAGCGGGATGAACTCCTAGCACCAGATCGTATGCGAAGAATTCAAGAGGAATTGGCGGTATTCTTCCTTGACCACGTGATCGCTGAAAACGGACAATACTATGTGGACCCTGTGTTCCTACAATATAATTAGGAGATTGTATTGTAAGAGATAATTATTGTATATATGTAGCCGGTAGTGTCGGATAGATATACGAGAACTTGTTGTCGACCAATATCTCGGAGAAGGAGAGGTGGTCGATATCACTTCTCTCTGTATGCATATATATATGTTCATGACGATCTTCTGTTTCCTTCATTTGATTACTAGCTAGCGTGTCTACTCCTCTCCATACGTATATAGTATGTAGCGTCGTCAAAGCACGGAGATAAGAGAGGACACTTCTCTCTATTAATTAGCTAGCTAACACAATATATGAAACACCTAAATTAACCCCCCAAAACCCCTAAACCACCCCCTTTCAAAAAAACAAAAACCTCAGCTCCTGCCAGGTGCTGACGCGTGGATGCCTATTGGTCCCGGTTGGTGGCACCAACCGGGAACAAAGGCCCTCCTGCCTGGGCTCCCCGCACCGGCCACCTGGACGGCCTTTAGTCCCGGTTCGTGTAAGAACCGGGACTAAAGGGCTAGGGCATTAGTAACGACCCTTTAGTACCGGTTCCAGAACCGGGACTAAAGGCCCTTATGAACCGGGATAAAAGCCCCTTTTCCTACTAGTGTCTCATTGCAAACTCCAAGTCCTATGGGGATGACAAAGCACTATAGCTGGACCTTCTAAGAGGACAAAGATGAATCGGCCCCTCCCCGGTTCAAAAACGAAAGAATGGAGGTGTTATGCAAGAGGATAATAAAACTCGATATAGATAATTGTGAGTTGATGATAGATAATTTTATTCTCCGTTAGAAGCTGGAGGAAGCGAAGGGCAAACCCTCGACCTTCTCACCACCACCATTACCTTCTTCTTCACCACCATCTTCTTCACCACCAAAGGAGAATTGAGTATCGGGTATGGGCACTCCCCTTGGCTTCCGCCAAGCTTGGTGGAGGTGCCCCGGTATCATATCATCCCACTATCTTTTTGCTTTTACTTATCTTAGTTCAACCTTTTTGCTTTAGAATGAAGTAAAGTTAGTTTGATCCTTTCTTATTTGAGAGTTTTCTTAGTGATCTATCATTGTAATCATGTGCAAGTTATATAATAAAGATTAGTTTGAGTTTTTGCTTTCTTTACTTTCATGTTGCAAATAAAGAAAAGAAATAAGAAAGAAAGAAAAGATAAAGGAAATAAATAAAAGAAAGGAAATAAATCAATAATATCATACACTAATCCTATGGTAGGTGACAGCACCACCTAAGGAAAAGTATAAGTAGGAAATTTTATTAGAGATTGACAAACATAACATTAGTCAATGATGCAACTCATGAAAGAATTAATGAGGGAAGAGAATATTCACATATAAATATACTATCCTAGAAATATTTTGTGATTGTGAGCCCTCATCAAAATATTATATGCCAAAATTGTTGACGTTGGACAAGGAAGACAACTTAATGGTTTATGTTTGTTTATATTCACATAGAAGTCATATTGTCATAGATCCTTTAACATGTGATGCTTGCCCCTATCTTTCCTAGCCAAAAATTCCGCACTAAGTAGAGATACTACTTGTGCATCCAAAAACCCTTAAACCCAAATCTTATTTTCAAGTGTCCACCATACCTACCTAGAGATTGAGCAAGATCCCTCAAGTAAGTTGTCATCGGTGCAAAAAGGCAATAAAAATTGCTTCTAAAAGTGTGAGATCATTTAGTGTAAGAGAAAATTTAGCATTGTACGAACTTGGATGACAAAGAATAAAAGCGATAGACTGCATAATAAAGGTTGTCATCTTAAGGGGCAATACAACGTGACATTCTCTTGCACTAAGGGATTGAGCATACAAACAAATAAGCACATGGCAACTTCTGCTTCCCTCTGCGAAGGGCCTATCTTTTACTTTTATGTATTTACTTTTATGCAAAGAGTCAAAGTTTTCCTTCTATTCCTTTTTATTTTTCTTCTCTGGCAAGCATCATGTGGTGAGGAAAGATCTCGGCACATATGTCCAGTTGAATATAGATAGCATGAGTTATTATTGTTGACATCACCCTTGAGGTGAGTATGTTGGGAGGTGAAACTATAAGCCCCTATCTTTCTATGTGTCCAGTTGAAACATTTTGCTCATGTGTACGCGGTGAGTGTTAGCAATCATAGAAGACTATGTGATGGTTGAGTATGTAGACTGTCCTAAAGGCTTTGACACGTGACCCTTCCTTAAAAGATGATGAATTGTAGTTGCAAAGTTGACTGAGAACATAGTTTGTTGGTTTCTAATAGAGTTTTTTCTTTATACTTCGATTGCGTGATGAATGATTACTTATTCATGAGAAGTCTATGATAAAAGTCATATGTTTAAATTTTTTGTTGTTATAATAATTAACATGATGCTTCTGTGTCCGTATTTTGTTTTATCAACACCTCTCTCTCAAAGCATGTGGACATGTTTTCAATTTCGGTTTTCGCTTGAGGACAAGCGAGGTCTAAGCTTGGGGGAGTAGATACGTCCATTTTGCATCATGTTTTCTTGCTGTTATTTATAATGTTTTTATCCATAATAATGCTTTTTGGAGTAATTCTAATGCCTTTTCTCTCATAATTTGCAAGGTACACACCAAGAGGGAGAATTCCGCTAGCTGGAATTCTGGACCTGAAAAAGCTACGTTAGGCTACCTATTCTGCACAACTCCAAACAAGCTGAAACTTCCCGAGGAATTTTTATGGAATATATAAGAATTATTGTAGCAAATAACTACTAGAGGGGGCCCACCAGGTGGGCACAACCCACCTGGGCGCGCCAGGGAGCCCAAGCGCGCCCTGGTGGGTTGTGCCCTCCTCGGACCACCTCTGGTGCACATCTTCTGGTATAGAGGTCATTTTGAACTAGAAAAAATAAAGGGAGGACTATCAGGATGGAGCGCCGCCGTCTCGAGGCGAAACTTGGGCAGGAGCACTTTTGCCCTCCGGCAGAGCGATTCCTCCTGGGGAACTTCCCTCCCGGCGGGGGAGATCATCGGCCTCATCATCACCAACAACTCTCCCATCTTGGGGAGGGCAATCTCCATCAACATCTTCAATAGCACCATCTCATCTCAAACCCTAGTTCATCTCTTGTGTTCAATCCTATTACCGGAACTATAAATTGGTGCTTGTGGCTACCTAGTAGTGTTGATTACATCTTGTATTTGATTACTATATGGTTTATTTGGTGGAAGATTATATGTTTAGATCCATTATGCTATTTAATACTCCTATGATCATGAGCATGTTTATCATTTGTGAGTAGTTACTTTTGTTCTTGAGGTCACGGGAGAAATCATGTCTCAAGTAATCATGTGAATTTGATATGTGTTCGATATTTTGATAGTATGTATGTTGTTATTCCCTTAGTGGTGTCATGTGAACGTCGACTACATGACACTTCACCATATTTGGGCCTAAGGTAATACATTGTGGAGTAGCAATTAGATGATGGGTCGCGAGAATGACAGAAGTTTAAACCCCAATTTATGCGCTATTCCGTAAGGGACCGATTGGGTCCAAAAGTTTAATGCTATGGTTAGAATTTATTATTGATACTTTTCTTGTAGTTGCGGATGCTTGCGGGAGGGTTAATCATAAGTAAGAGGTTTGTTCAAGTAAGAATAGCACCTAAGCACCGGTCCACCCACATATCAAATTATCAAAGTAGCAAACACAAATCGAACCAACATGATGAAAGTGACTAGATGAAATTCCCGTGAACCCTCAAGAACGCTTTGCTTACCATAAGAGACTGTTTTGGTCCTTTGCCTCAAAAGTATTGGGCTACCTTGCTGCATATTTTTTACTACTATCGTTACTTGCTCGTTACAAATTATCTTGCTATCAAACTACTCCGCTACATACAACTTTAGCACTTGCAGACATTACCTTACTGAAAACTACTTGTCATTTCCTTCTGCTCCTCGTTGGGTTCGACACTCTTACATATCGAAAAGAGCTACAATTGATCCCCTATACTTGTGGATCATCAGTCTTCCCCGGCTCCGTGTCGTTCCCTTCCTAGGCCTCACCGTCGTCCACCGCCCTGGTGCTCTCGGCGCGGCGTGGTCAACGTGGTCAACGAACGACATCCATCAGAAGTGGACTGTACGTGGAGAGGATGACAGCTGGGACCACGCCCGCACACAAGGAAATTACTCCTTATTACGCGCAAAATAATGACTCCTCCACCTGACAGCTAGGACCCACCGGAAGGGCCTTTGTATTTCGAGAAAAAAACGTTCCCCCACTGTCAGCTCGGACCCACCAGCTATATCTTCGCACGCAAGGAAGTGCCTCCTTATTATGCACCAAAAAATGAATACTCCCCCTGCTAGCTGGGACCCACCGTAGTGGGAGGCTGACTTGTGGGCCTACTAAGTTAACGGGGATGGAAGGCTTTGTCAACTTAGTCAATATGAATGATTCTAGCTCCAGTGACCGTACGATGTCCATCCAATGGTCGTAGTGCTTCTTCAACCTCTAGTCTTCTTGCTCCAGCCACCTAAACCAGCGCCGGTCGTGCCTTCTGCTCCTGCCTCCCGTGGCCGGCTGTGCTGCCGCGGAGGCCTCACCGCCGCTACTACTCCCACCGCTGGCTAGGCCATCCCTCTACTCACCCACACCCCCTGTTATTCTGCGGCGACGACAGCCTCACACTGTAGCTGAACCACTGAACCCTCGTACACCTCTCCGCGTGGGCATCCACAGCCGCGTTTTCCCGGCTCCGCATCGTCGCCTACCTAGGCCTCGCCGTCGTCCACCGCCTTGGTGCTCTCAGCGCAGTGTGGTCAATGTGGCCATGGAACTACTTCCATCGGAAGAGTACTGTACGTGGAGAGGCTGGCAGCTGGATCCACGGCAGCAGCAAGGAAGTGCCTCCTTATTACGTGGAAAGTAATGATTCCTCCACCTAAGGGACCCACCGGACGGGCCACTGTATTTCGCGAAAAAACATCCCCCCTGACTGCTAGGACCCACCAGCTACATCTTCGCACATAAGGAAGTGCCTGACTATCGGGACCCACCTGGTCGAAGCGTACATAGCATTGTCATTCTGGTCACGAACGTGTACGTACATACTGGTCGATCGGTCTATTTGCAGGCTGCAGCGATGAACCGTGGCCGAGTAAGCAAGGGCACATGTCGTAGTAGAGGCGCGCACATAGCATGTATCGTACGTACAGCCAGGGTGCAAGAAAGTAAATACGGCCACGTTCGTACATATGGACGGGGGTCTCGAACGCCTACTCGCGCATACGTACGGCCAGGGCTTGTGTACATGGATGGGTCGGAACGGAGAAATTGCATCGTCGTGTTCATCGGGAGCCAACCGGCTGGGTCGGAACGGAATGCGTCGTCGTGTTCATCGGGAGCCAACCGGCTGGGACGGAACAGCAAATCGAAACGAGGCCTGGCGTACTGCAGAACGGAGGAAACTGCCTTGTGTTCGACCGGCCATGGTCGAAACTAGATCATGTTCATCGGGAGGGGTGTGGCCTACCGCAAAACAGAGAAAACGGACTTCTCTTGGACCTCCTACGGTTGAAACGGGGTCCTGTTGATCGGGAGGGGTGTGGAGTACCGCAAAACGGAGGAAACAGACTTGTGTTGGAGCAATACGGTCGAAACGGGGGTTCTGTTCATCGGGAGGGGTATGGCGTACCGCAAAACAAGACTCCACGGGCAACTGTTCATCTCCACCGTCGACCTCCTCCAGCCTCCACAGGATACTGTCCATCCACCGTCGACCTCCTCCAGCCTCCACCTGCGACTGTTCATCCACGGGCTCCTATTCATCCAGCCTCCACCACTCCTACACCGGCTACTGTTCAACCAGCCCTCTCCAAGGGGTCTGTCGGCGTTCTGGGAATGGGGGTCCCTAGACTTGCCTACCTGCGGCGCACGGCGTGGCCAAGCAGCAGGCCGTACGGCCCATCTTCGTCAACAAGGCACCCAAGACCATCGCGAGGGTCCAAGCCTCGCGAGGCGGATGACGCAAGACCTCCTCTGGAGTGGCCTAGCCAAGCAGGCTCACGAGGAGCGATGATATCAAGGCAAGGCAAACCTCATGAGGCTCTCGTGACGTGAGCCATGGCGAACGGTACCAAGCGGGTGCCAGGCGGGCGCCGGTGCACGCAGCATCCGTATTTCCTCTTTGGTGCTAAGGAGGCCAGCGCCGGCGAAGAGTACGGAGGCATCAGGCAAAGGTTGCCATATTGGTGCAACGAGACCAAGACCAGGAGGACGGCAAGGCGGAGGTCATCGTGGAGCCCAAGACGGCGTCACCCCAGAGCTTTTCATAGGCGAAGACCGCTTTTGACAGGATAGCTTGTACTAGCTGTCCCCCTTTAAATTTGCCCGCCGTTGTTGGCTCCCTTCCCGCTCGATATTTGGGAAGAGGACCAGGGCCTCTATAAATAGGACTAGCCACCACAGTAGGAGGCAACTGATCCAAAACTGGTTCAGATCATCCTCAACTACACAAGCACAAGAACACCTCAACCTCAGGAGGCTGTTCTTCCCTTGTATAGTTCATCATCAGCCCAAGAGCCAATCCACCGCCACCACACTGGAGTAGGGTATTACACCACAACGGTGGCCCGAACCAGTATAAACCCCGTGTCTTTCTGTGTTGCGAGTTCGTCGAGTTCATCCGCGAGATCTTAGCGAGCTAGAGCGTAGATCGGTAGGAGAGAGAGACTTCGCGCGCACCCCAGTGTTCGAACCTTAAGGGTTTGCCGGAACCCCACATCCGACATTTGGCGCGCCAGGTAGGGGTGTGCCGGAGCTCCTCTCCACCAACCTGCGCCCCGTGCCACCGCGCTTCACTCCCATGGCAGGTGCGCCGCCACCCGCCTCTGCGACTGACACCAGTAGCAGGGAGTCTGGGTACTGAGCCCTGGCCCCCACCCTGCGGCGAGTGTAGTGGGCAGCCAAGTTCAAGCCGGAGATGCCGCCGTGTTACGACGGCGCGGCAGACCCGGCGCCGTTCCTGCAGGCGTACGAGGAGGCCGTCCTCGATGCCGGAGGCGACGGCAAGATCATGGCCAGCTGGTTCCCCATGGCCCTCGCCGGCGAGCCACGCGCCTGGCTGCTCCACCTCCCGGGGTCCACGGTGGCGTCCTGGGAGGAACTCCGTGACTTCTTCACCGCGTTCTACGTGGTGCCGGCGCACCACGCAGTCGCGACGCTGCTGGGTGGCTCTCAACCACCGCCTTCAGATCGCCACGTAGCCTTTCTTCCGTCAGATTGGGGCACCCTCCAAGCGCCCGGGGGCTGCGCCGGGTTGGGCTACGCCTGAGGCCGACCTCACCTTCGATTCCGAAGACCACCCCGGCTCCACCGCTGGCTCGGGCATGTTCCCAATGCTCTGCACGCCTACCATCTGCAACGTGGCCGTCACCAAGACCCTCATCGACGGTGGTGCCGGCCTCAACTTGCTCTCCGTAGAAGCCTTCAGCCTCCTCCATGTGCCGCCCGAGCGGCTCAACCTCAGCAAGCCTTTTTCGGGAGTGGTTGGTGGAGCTGCCCACTCTCTGGGGCGGATCCGCCTCCCCATCACCTTCGGCAGGCGCGACAACTACCGCACTGAGCTGGTGGACTTCGACATCGCCCGCATCGATCTGTCGTACAATGCCATACTCGGGTACCCGGCTCTTGCTCAGTTCATGGCGGCGACTCACCCGGCCTACAACCTCATGAAGATGCCAGGGAGGAAGGGCGTCCTCACCATCAAGGGGGACACTAAGGAGGTAGTGACGGCGCTCAGGCTCGCCTTCAAGACCGCGGCAGCAGTGCAGCCAGCCGGCGCCAGTACACCCGAGGCCAAGGAGACCGCGCCCGCCAAGAAGAAGCAGTTGTTCACCCAAGACAAGGCGGAGACCAAGAAGGTGCCGGTTGACGAGGACGGGTCTTCAGGAGCCATCTTTACCATAGGAACCAGCTTGGACCGGGGACAAGAAGAAGCTTTGGTGAGGTTTCTGCGCGCAAACAAGGAGATATTCGCGTGGGAGCCCAATCAGCTGGTAGGGGTCCCAAGAGAGGTGATCCAGCATCATCTAAGGGTGTGCCCCAACATGCGCCCCGTGAAGCAGCGGGCGAGACGGCAGTCCACTGAGAAGCAGGCCTTCATCGTCCAAGAGACACGCAAGCTGGAGGCGGCTGGTACCATTCGAGAAGTTCGATACCCTGATTGGCTGGCGAACCCCGTCGTAGTACCGAAGAAAGGTGGGAAAGAACGGATGTGCGTCGACTTCACCAACCTTAACAAAGCTTTCCCCCAAGATCCGTTCCCTCTTCCGCGCATCGATCAAATCGTCGACTCCACCGCCGAGTGCGACTTGCTATGTTTCCTGGATGCGTTCTCTGGATACCATCAAATCAAGATATCGGTGGAGGATGTGGAGAAGATGGCCTTCCTGACACCATGTGGAGTGTACTGCTACACCTGCATGCCCTTCGGCCTTCGCAACGTGGGTGCAACCTTTCAGCGGCTGATGCACATCGCCTTGGGGCGGCAGCTCGGCAGGAACATAGAGGCCTACGTCGATGACATAGTGGTCAAATCTCGTGAGGCGAGGACGTTGATTCAAGACATGGAGGAGACCTTTGAGAGCTTGCGCTGGGTGAACTTGAGGCTTAACCCGGAGAAGTGTGTGTTTGGCGTCCCCTCCGGCAAGCTACTAGGTTCCTCGTATCCCATAGAGGGATCGAGGCGAACCCGGAGAAGATCAAGGCCATCGAAGACATGAGCCCACCACAGACCCTCAAGGAGATGCAGAAGCTGGCAGGGCGGGTGATCGCGTTAGGGCGTTTCATCTCCAAACTAGGCGAGCGCGCCTTACCCTTCTTTAAGCTCATGAAGAAGAAGGGCCCCTTCGAGTGGATCCCGGAGGCCGACCGTGTAACGCCCACGATGCGGCTATATCTCCCACGTGTCGAGGCACGACTTAGAAGCATAACCGCATTGTAGTTTTGTCGCAAGAAGGGTCATCTTCACACAATCCCATGTAATGAACAAGAATGGGATAACGAGAGTTGGCTTACAATCGCCACTTCACACAATACATAAATTAATTCATACATCATCCAAAATCCACACATAGACCGACTACGGTCAAATCCAAATGAAAATAAGATAACCCCAAATGCTAGATCCCCGATCGTCCCAACTGGGCTCCACTACTGATCATCAGGAAAAGAAACATAGTAACGACCACGTTCCTCATCGAACTCCCACTTGAGCTCGGTTGCGTCATCTGCACTGGCATCGTCGGCACCTGCAACTGTTTTGGTAGAATCTGTGAGTCACGAGGACTCAGCAATCTCACACCCGCGAGATCAAGACTATTTAAGCTTATAGGAAAGGATGGTGTAATGAGGTGGAGCTGCAGCAGGCACTAAGCATATATGGTGGCTAACATACGCAAATGAGAGCGAGAAGAGAAGCAACGCAACGGTCGCGAAGCTAGAAATGATCAAGAAGTGATCCTGAAACTACTTACGTTCATGCATAACTCAAACCGTGTTCACTTCCCGGACTCCGCCGAGAAGAGACCATCACGGCTACACACACGGTTGATGTATTTTAATTAAGTCAAGTGACAAGTTCTCTACAACCGGACATTAACAAATTCCCATCTGCCTCATAACCGCGGGCACGGCTTTCGAAAGATAATACCCTGCAGGGGTGTCCCAACTTAGCCCATTATAAGCTCTCACGGTCAACGAAGGATAAACCTTCTCCCGGAAAGACCCGATCAGTCTCGGAATCCCGGTTTACAAGACATTTCGACAATGGTAAAACAAGACCAGCAAAGCCGCCCGAATGTGCCGACAAATCCCGATAGGAGCTGCACATATCTCGTTCTCAGGGCACACCGGATGAACACTACGTACAACTAGAACCAGCCCTCGAGTTTCCCCAAGGTGGCGCTGCAAGTGGCTCTAGTTTGGACCAGCACTCAGAGGAACACTGGCCCGGGGGTTTAAATAAAGATGACCCTCGGGCTCGCGAAAACCCGAGGGAAAAAGGCTTAGGTGGCAAATGGTAAAACCAAGGTTGGGCCTTGCTGGAGGAGTTTTATTCAAGGCGAACTGTCAAGGGGGTCCCATAAATCACCCAACCGCGTAAGGAACGCAAACTCAAGGAACATAATACCGGTATGACGGAAACTAGGGCGGCAAGAGTGGAACAAAACACCAGGCATAAGGCCGAGCCTTCCACCCTTTACCAAATATATAGATGCATTAATTAAATAAGAGATATTGTGATATTCCAAAATATCCATGTTCCAACATGGAACCAACTTCAACTTCACCTGCAACTAGCAACGCTATAAGAAGGGCTGAGCAAAAGCGGTAACTTAGCCAAACAACGGTTTGCTAGGAAAGGATGGTTAGAGGCTTGACATGGCAATATGGGAGGCATGATATAGCAAGTGGTAGGTAGCGCAGCATGGCAATAGAACGAACAACTAGCAAAGCAAAGATAGAAGTGATTTCGAGGGTATGGTCATCTTGCCTGCAAGGTTCTCAGAGTTGTCGAAAGCTTGATCCTCGTAAGCGTACTCAACAGGTTCCTCGTTCACGAACTCGTCTCCCGGCTCTACCCACAGCAAGAACACAAGCAATGGAACCACAATCAATCACGGGAAATGCACAAGCAACATGATGCAAAACATGTATGATATGCGAGATGTGGTATGTGATGCTTATGCGTGCTCAGAAGAAAAATGATGAACAAGGCAGTAACTTGGCAAACAAAGTATGCCACTTCAAAGATGAGATGATTTCGGTTGAAATCGATATAAAGATCGCCGGAAACGGATGCACGGTTTGCAAATGGCAAGCAAAACAAGAATGACACGAATCTGTAATTAACAGCATGATAGCACTTAGAATACATCAAGTAACTATGCTACAGCACTCCAACATAGCAACAAAGCATATGGCAGTAATCTACAGGAGATGCTTGACAAAAGATGAACACAAGCTACGGCTAGATCACAACATAACACGTTCAAACAAGCATGGCAAAAATGCAAAAGATAACAGGTTCACAGACTTGGTGAAATTACTGGGCATGGCTGAAACAGAATCAGGTAGCAATTTTCAGAGCAAGCAAACAACATGCTACATGAACTTAACATAGCAAAACAAGGCATGGCTTGAATCTACTAAATGCATATGACAAAAGTCCCTTACTGACCATGAGCCAAAAAGGATCTGAAGATATGATGGAAACCATGTAAACATAGCAAGTTTCGTTAACAGGTTTCAGACTGCAGAAAACAGAGCATGGCAGAAACAGTATTATGAAGGCATCTTGGTGAGCTTGATGCACTCACCACAAAGCAATGCATGACAAAACAAGCATACCTACAGCAGGATGTCATGTTTATGAACCTATCCATGGGAAGAGCAAATACATAGCATGTATGAAACAACTACAACAACCTTGGCAAAATTGAATAACACGTAAACAATCTGCCAGAAATATTTTATAGCAAACGTAGAGCAAGATTAAGACATGCTATCGCACTCCATAATTTCAAACAGGGGCATGGATGGATAGAGCACAACTATGTCTACAAAACATCCTTACTAAACATAACCAAAAGGAGCATGGATCTCTCTGTAGACACATGGATACATAGCAACAAAATAACAGTAGTCACAGACTTGGCAAAATTACTAAGTCCCTGAAATCAGAAATATCACGAAGCCTAGTTTGCATGCTTGTGCTAGTAACCAAAGATATCAAAAAAATACACGGCATACATCAAAACACATGTAGAGCTCATGCCCATAAGATGCACACATTAAATGCAACAAAAATAACAAATCCTCAAGTTCTGATAAGTAACAGCAGTTAACAGCATATAGCACTCTTGCACCAGAGATTTGGGCATCAAGATGGACTCAAATGAACATGGCACAATGGAACAAAATGAAGATCATCTCTGAGCAAACATTTCGATATATTACACGCACGAAACGGAGCTATATGCAGAGAGTTATGATGCAATGACCAGGAGCACATATTGCAAAAATATCGGGACTTGGCAGAAATCGGTGGAGGAGGAAAATCAACCTTGCGGGCAGATCTGGATCGGCCAGCTCGGTTGCTCGCTGGAGAAGAGCTGGCCGGAGCTGGAGAAGGACAGGACGACCGGAGGGAGTGGAGGAGCTCGGGAGGGGGCGGAGGAGCTCGGAGGAGAGGGGCGCGGCGGAGACGGGAGGCGGCGCGGGGCCCGGCGCCGGCGCCGGCGGGCGTGGGCGGCCGCGGGGAACGGCGGCGGGGAACGGCGATGGCAGCGGGGACGGGCGGCGTCCACGGTGGGAGGAGGCGGCGATCCTGCGTGGGCGACGGGCGGAGGGAGACCGGGCCGCGGGGGCCTGAGGTGGGCCTCGCGGGCTCGGCGGCGACGCGGCGTACGGGCGCCACGTGGCGCGCCATGAGTGGGCGGGGGCGGCGGCGCAGTTGCGTCCGGCCCGGGCGGACACGTCCAGCGGCGCGGAGGAGCGGGGCTAGGGTTTCGTGACCCGAATTTCGGAGGGGGAACACATATTTATAGCTAGAGGGAGCTAGGAGAGTCCAAATGGAGCACGGTTTTCTCCCACACGATCGTGATTGAACGACCGAGAGCATGGAGGTGACTTAGGTGGGTTTTTGGCTGTTTGATGGGAGTTTTTGCTGCAACACACAAAAGGACTTTGCGGTTACCCGGTTAACCGTTGGAGTACCAAACGACCTCCAAATGGAACGAAACTTGACAGGTGGTCTACCGGTGGTATACCAAGGCCACTTGGCAAGACTCGGTCCATTCCGAGAACGTTCAACACCTGCTCACGAAAAGAAACAAGATGGGTGCGCCCGTGCATGTGGGAGTGTCGGATTGCAAAATGGACAACGGGGAAAATGCTTGGATGCATGAGACGAACAGGTATGCAAAAGAGATGCACATGATGACATGAACAAAATGCAAAAACGAAAAACAAGACCCGACCACGAAGGGAATATCATAACACATAGCCGAAAAATGCAAGAGTCGGAGTTACAAATATGGAAAGTTACATCCGGGGTGTTACAACACTCCACCACTACGAGAGGATCTCGTCCCGAGATCTAGGACTGAAAGAACTTCGGATATTCGGAACGGAGGTACTCCTCGTGATCCCAGGTGGCTTCTCGGTCGGAATGGTGCGACCACTTCACTTTCAGGAATTTGATTGACTTGTTGCGAGTCTTGCGCTCAGTTTCTTCAAGAATAGCAACGGGGTGCTCATGATAAGATAAATCTTCTTGGAGGTCAATCTCTTCGAAGTTGATGGTGCGTTCAGGAGTCTTGAAGCAGTTGCGAAGCTGTGACACGTGGAACACATCGTGCACGTTCGCGAAGTTGGAGGGAAGCTCAAGTGGATAGGCGAGGTCGCCTCTTTTGCCAATTATCTTGAAAGGACCCACGTATCTAGGGGCAAGCTACCCTTTGATACCTAAGCGACGAGTGCCTTTCATTGGAGAGACGCGGAGGTAGACATGCTCTCCGATCCCGAAAGCCAAGTCATGGTGCTTACTATCATAGTAACTCTTCTGGCGCGATTGCGCGACTTTGAGGTTTTCACAGATGACTTTACACATTTCTTCAGCCTCTGTGATTAATTCATTGCCAAGAAGTTGGCGTTCACCAGTCTCTGACCAATTGAGAGGAGTATGACACTTTCTGCCATAGAGGATCTCGAATGGGGCCTTGCCCGAACTCGCTTGGAAGCTGTTGTTGTAGGAGAATTCGGCATATGGAAGACAATCTTCCCATTTCATGCCAAAGGAAATGACACAAGCCCTGAGCATATCTTCAAGAATTTGATTGACTCGCTCGACTTGGCCACTAGTTTGAGGATGGAAAGCTGTGCTGAAGCGAATGTTGGTGCCCATGGCCTTCTGGAAGGAGTCCCAGAACTTAGAAGTGAAGATGCTTCCACGATCTGAAGAAATCAATTGTGGAATGCCGTGCAAGGAGACAATCCTGGAGGTGTATAGCTCTGCCAACTGAGCTGCTGTGATAGATTCTTTGATTGGAAGGAAATGAGCCACTTTAGAAAGCTTGTCGATGACAACGAAGATAGCATCATTTCCACGCTTGGACTTGGGAAATCCAGTCACGAAGTCCATTTCGATATGATCAAACTTCCATTCTGGGATAGCAAGAGGTTGGAGGAGACCAGCTGGTCGTTGGTGTTCTGCTTTCACCCTTCGACAGACATCACATTCATTCACGAATTGAGCGATTTCTCGCTTCATTCGAGTCCACCAATACGACTGCTTGAGGTCATGGTACATCTTCGTACTTCCAGGATGAATGGAAAGAAGAGAATTGTGCGCCTCGTTCATTAATGACTTTCCTTAGATCACCTTTAGGAACCACAATCCGGTCCTCGAAGAATAAAGTGTCTCTGTCATCAATGCGATAGCACTTGTATTTGGAAAGACCCTTGTCGATACCACGTTTCACCTTCTTCACCATGGTATCCAGGAGTTGTGCCTCACGAATTTGATCTTCCAAAGTAGGAGAGACTATGAGGTTGGCAAGAAAGCCTTGAGGAACAACTTGGAGATTCAGCTTGCGGAAAGCTTCACAAAGATCCGGTTGGAATGGCTTGAGAATTAAGCTGTTGCAATAAGCCTTCCTGCTCAAAGCATCTGCAATGACATTGGCTTTGCCTGGAGTATATTCAATACTCGGATTGTACTCTTGAATCATTTCGACCCATCGAGTTTGCCTGAGGTTGAGGTTGGGCTGAGTGAAGATGTACTTGAGACTCTTGTGATCGGTGAATATGTCCACTTTTCTTCCCAACAAGAGATGTCTCCATGTTATTAATGCATGGACAACTGCCGCCAACTCAAGATCGTGAGTGGGGTAGTTCTTTTCGTTGGGCTTCAACTGACGAGAGGTATAGGCCACAACTTTCTTCTCTTGCATTAACACAGCACCGAGACCTTGAAGAGAAGCATCACAGAAAACTTCGAATGGCTTGGATTCGTCAGGAGGAGTTAAGACAGGAGCTGTGACGAGTTTCTCTTTGAGAGTGTTGAAAGCAACGTCACACTCAGGAGACCAGACATACTTCACATGCTTCTGGAGGAGGTTGGAAAGAGGCTTTGCAATCTTAGAGAAATTCTCAACGAATCTTCGGCAATAGCTTGCAAGACCAAGAAAACTGCGAAGCTGCTTGACATTCTGAGGAGGTTCCCAATTCACAATTGCAGACACCTTCTCGGGATTAACAGCGATGCCCTTGGCAGAGATGATATGACCAAGGTAAAGAACTTCATCGAGCCAAAACTCACATTTGGAAAACTTCGCATAAAATTGATACTCTCTGAGCTTGTCGAGCACCAATCGCAAATGTTTGGCATGATCCTTCTTATTCTTGGAGAAGACCAAGATATCATCGAGATACACCAGGACGAATTCATTGGTATAGGGGTTGAAGATGAAATTCATCATCCGAGAGAATGTTGGAGGAGCATTGACAAGGCCGAAAGACATGACAGTATATTCATAAGAACCAAAGCTTGTTCTGAATGCTGTCTTGGGAATATCTTCTTCACGAATGCGAATCTGATGATAACCCATACGAAGGTCAAGCTTGGAGAATACTTTAGCACCTTTGAGTTGCTCGAATAGCTCATTGATGTTGGGAAGTGGATACTTGTTCTTGATTGTCTTCTTGTTCAATGGACGGTAGTCGACACAAAGTCGGTCCGTGCCATCCTTCTTCTGGACAAAAAGAACACCACAACCCCATGGAGATGAACTCGGTCTGATCAGACCCAGACGCTCTTGTTCATCGAGCTATTTCTTCAATTCCTTCACCTCCTTGGGTCCAAGCTTGTATGGACGCTTGCAAACGGGTTCAGTGCCAGGCTCAAGATCGATAACGAACTCAATTGGCCGGTGAGGAGGCATACCCGGAAGCTCTTCTGGAAAGACATCTTGATACTGACAAACGACTGGAATCTGAGATGGCATTCAACTCGCCCTTCTCATTGAGAGAAAACAACCGAATGGTTTCATCATGAGCGGCTTAAATGATAACATCCTCAGAAGAGTGTAGCAATTGAATCTCCCTGGCAGCACAATCAAGTTGAGCTTTGTGCTTAGAAAGCCAGTCCATCCCGAGAATTATATCAATATCCGAGTCACCAAGAACAATTGGTTTAGACAGAAATTTATAGTTTCCCATCTTGATGGAAACATCCGGGACACAATTATTAGATGTCATTTGCTTACCCGGGGACACAATCTTCAATGGGATAGGAATCTTTTCCGTCACAAACTCATGCTTGGCAACAAAAGGTCTTGAAATGAAAGAAAGAGATGCACCAGTATCAAATAAGACTTTTGCAGGAATATCATTAACTGAGAGATTACCCATTATCACAACAGTAGATTCCTCTGCTTGAGCTGCGTTCATTATGTTCACCTTTGCAGACTTGGGATTATGCTTGACCACTGCATTGCTGGAAGATCTCACGGGAGGAGGAGGCGGAAGGCACCTTTGGTTGAAGCACTTGTTAGCATAGTGACCTATCTGCTGACACTTGTTGCAAGTCACCTGCGAGAGTGGGCGATGATAAGGAGCATTGGACTTTGGAGCTTGATTCTGAGACTTGTTCTGATAGCCAGAGTTGGATGAGTGGGAAGATCCATGGCCACCTTTGTTCTTCTGCTGGTAAGGCTGACGAAACGGAGGAGGAGGAGGCAACCAGAACTTCTGTTGCTTAGCAGCCACTAGTGAGGAAGAAGAAGACTGAACTGCGTCCCTGACTCTCCTCTTAGAAGCCTCACACTTGAGCTGAGCAGCCTCTTGCTTCAGTGCCATATTGTAGAAATCATCATACTTGGTCGGCTCAAAAAGCACGAGAGGTAATTGCAGATCTTCTCTGAGGCCACCTCTGAATTGATAGATCATGCTCTTTTCATCAGGAACGTCTTGCTTAGCGAAGCGAGCGAGTTTCTGAAACTGAGTATTGTATTGATACACGGACATGCTGCCTTGCTTGAGATTGCGGAACTCCTCACGCTTGCTCTCAACAACACTTTGTGGAATGTGGTGAGCTTTGAAGTCTCGGCGGAAACCATCCCAGGTAATCACACGACCTCCTCTGTAATCTTTGTATTGTTGATACCACTCGGCAGCTTGATCCTTGAGTTGAAAAGAAGCGAACTTGACAAAGTCCTCAGGCCTGACATTGCTACATTCAAAATGCTTGTTGATGTCCACGAGCCAATCATCGGCATCTGTGGCCTCGGCACAATAGCTGAAAGACTTGGGCTGATTTGCGAGAAACTGGTTGAGAGTAGCAAAGTGAGGCTGATTGTGGCCTTGGCCTTGATTTCCTTGCTTGCCTTGCCCTTGGATGCGTTCTTGCAAGAGTTGCAGAATCATCTGAGCATTGGCGTTGGTGGCTGCCATGATAGCTTGCCATGCCTCCGGAGGCGGAGCTGGTGGCGGAGGGTTCGCCTGACTCCCTTCATTGCGTTCCGGATTCTGACGCGTTGGCGGAGCCATCCTGAAGAGGGTGAAATCCATTAGCATCTTGATAGACAGATAGGCAAATTGAATCAACGGATAGAAATTGCAACATATAGTCTTCACAATAAACATTCGAACGAGGATGAACGAATGAATTCCATAGTAAATCATCACACTTCCATTAGTTTGAGAAGCCACTTAGAAAAAGGTATGGAATCAACATTTGACTTCGAAGCAACTCGAATACCACAATTCAAAACAAAACAAACTATTGGCTTGTAGAATAAGCCGGAACAAACATATGATAGAGATTTCGTCCGAAGTTTTCGTGGTGGGGCCCACACGGGCTCGATCGTACAGCACCATCATGTACAAGGCAGTGCACATGACATACGAAGCGTCCCCGAGTCGGCATAGCCAAGGACTCTTTAAGACACTACGAGACCACTGCAAATCCAACCGTGGAAAGGCGGACCACTAGACGTCGAACCCCAATCTCATATCATGTGTCTGTCGGAAAGATATCCTAGGAGCTACTTGAATTCCCACTTATAAACTCCCGAAACTTTCTGGTTATGCAATCTGGTGTTGGGGATACAGGGGACACAAAATATATCACCCAAACTAGCACTCCTTAGATCCAGCTGTATCCATCCGTCAACACATAACCAAGAAACCTTCAGAAATCGTGTACCTCAACCTTCGAAAAGCATCCGTTATACGAGTTATGGCAATACTCCCGAACTCCCGCCCTAGTACTGGGTGGCATCGAGGTGATCTCACCAACAACTGCATAAAAGAGATTTTCGATGTCGGCGAGACTCAGGTATTCCAGAACTGCAACGATAAAATTGTGACGACAACACCTCGGAGCTCAACTCCCCGGGACACTGCCACAACCCCTAAATGTCAGGAGGCACCAAGAACAATGTTCTCGTCACAAAACCATCAGAACGATTCTAAGATACCCGCGTGATCCTAAAAAAACTTTAGTGAAATTTGAGGAGAGAAGAGTCAAAACTTCTACGTCAAGAGGCCTCACCAGAGCGACGAACGGACTGAGGAGTAAAAAGAATCCTACTCTCCGATATATATAATCCTAAGACTCAAAACATTTTTGTTCTAGACTCAACAACGCCAGTGATTCGATCAAGCAGGGGGCTCCTAAGTCGGGGATGGCTCTGATTACCAACTTGTAATGCCCACGATGCGGCTATATCTCCCACGCGTCGAGGCATGACTTAGAGGCATAACCGCATTATGGTTTTGTCGCGAGAAGGGTCATCTTCACACAATCCCATGTAATGAACAAGAATGGGATAACGAGTGTTGGCTTACAATCACCACTTCACACAATACATAAATTAATTCATACATCATCCAAAATCCACACATAGACCGACTACGGTCAAAATCCAAATGAAAATAAGATAACCCCAAATGCTAGATCCCCGATCGTCCCAACTGGGCTCCACTACTGATCATCGGGAAAAGAAACATAGGAACGACCACGTTCCTCGTCGAACTCCCACATGAGCTCGGTTGCGTCATCTGCACTGGCATCGTCGGCACCTGCAACTGTTTTGGTAGAAATCTGTGAGTCACGAGGACTCAGCAATCTCACACCCGCGAGATCAAGACTATTTAAGCTTATAGGAAAAGGATGGTGTAATGAGGTGGAGCTGCAGCAGGCACTAAGCATATATGGTGGCTAACATACGCAAAAGAGAGCGAGAAGAGAAGCAACGCAACGGTCGTGAAGCTAGAAATGATCAAGAAGTGATCCTAAAACTACTTACGTTCAAGCATAACTCAAACCGTGTTCACTTCCCGGACTCCGCCGAGAAGAGACCATCACGGCTACACACACGGTTGATGTATTTTAATTAAGTCAAGTGACAAGTTATCTACAACCGGACATTAGCAAATTCCAATCTACCTCATAACCGCCTGCATGGCTTTCGAAAGATAATATCCTGCAGGGGTGTCCCAACTTAGCCCATTATAAGCTCTCACGGTCAACGAAGGATAAACCTTCTCCCGGAAAGACCCGACCAGTCTCGGAATCCCGGTTTACAAGACATCTCGACAATGGTAAAACAAGACCAGCAAAGCCGCCCGATGTGCCGACAAATCCTGATAGGAGCAGCACATATCTCATTCTCAGGGCACACCGGATGAACACTACGTACAACTAGAACCAGCCCTCGAGTTTCCCCAAGGTGGCGCTGCAAGTGGCTCTAGTTTGGACCAGCACTCAGAGGAACACTAGCCCGGGGGTTTAAATAAAGATGACCCTCGGGCTTGCGAAAACCCGAGGGAAAAAGGCTTAGGTGGCAAATGGTAAAACCAAGGCTGGGCCTTGCTGGAGGAGTTTTATTCAAGGCGAACTGTCAAGGGGGTCCCATAAATCACCCAACCGCGTAAGGAACGCAAACTCCAGGAACATAATACCGGTATGACGGAAACAAGGGCGGCAAGTGTGGAACAAAACACCAGGCATAAGGCCGAGCCTTCCACACTTTACCAAATATATAGATGCATTAATTAAATAAGAGATATTGTGATATTCCAAAATATCCATGTTCCATCATGGAACCAACTTCAACTTCACCTGCAACTAGCAACGCTATAAGAAGGGCTGAGCAAAAGCGGTAACTTAGCCAGACAACGGTTTGCTAGGAAAAGATGGTTAGAGGCTTGACATGGCAATATGGGAGGCATGATATAGCAAGTGGTAGGTAGCGCAGCATGGCAATAGAACGAACAACTAGCAAAGCAAAGATAGAAGTGATATCGAGGGTATGGTCATCTTGCCTGCAAGGTTCTCAGAGTTGTCGAAAGCTTGATCCTCGTAAGCGTACTCAACAGGTTCCTCGTTCACGAACTCGTCTCCCGGCTCTACAAGCAATGGAACAACAATCAATCACGAGAAATGCACAAGCAACATGATGCAAAACATGTATGATATGCGAGATGTGGTATGTGATGCTTATGCGTGCTCCGGAAGAAAAATGATGAACAAGGCAGTAACATGGCAAACCAAGTATGCCACTGCAAAGATGATATGATTTCGGTTGAAATCGATATAAAGATCGCCGGAAACAGATGCACGGTTTGCAAATGGCAAGCAAAACAAGAATGACACGAATCTGTAATTAACAGCATGATAGCACTTAGAATACATCAAGTAACTATGCTACAGCACTCCAACATAGCAACAAAGCATATGGCAGTAATCTACAGGAGATGCTTGACAAAAGATGAACACAAGCTACGGCTAGATCACAACATAACACGTTCAAACAAGCATGGCAAAAATGCAAAAGATAACAGGTTCACAGACTTGGTGAAATTACTGGGCATGGCTGAAACAGAATCAGGTAGCAATGTTCAGAGCAAGCAAACAACATGCTACATGAACTTAACATAGCAAAACAAGGCATGGCTTGAATCTACTAAATGCATATGACAAAAGTCCCTTACTGACCATGAGCCAAAAAGGATCAGAAAATATGATGGCAACCATGTAAACATAGCAAGTTTCATTAACAGGTTCCATACTTACAGAAAACAGAGCATGGCAGAAACAGTATTATGAAGGCATCCTTGTGAGCTTGATGCAATCACCATAAAGAAATGCATGACAAAACAAGCATACCTACAGCAAGATGGCATGTTTATAAAGCTAGCCATGGCAAGAGCAAATACATAGCATGTATGAAACGACTACAAAAATCTTGACAAAATTGAATAACACGTAGACAATCTGCAAGAAATATTCTATAGCAAAAGTAGAGCAAGATTAAGACATGCTATGTCACTCCATAATTCAGACAGGGGCATCGATGTATAGAGCACAACTATATCTACAAAACATCCTTACTGAACATAACCAAAAGGAGCATGGATCTCTCTGTAGACACATGGATACATAGCAACAAAATAACAGCAGTCACAAAGATCACGAAGCCTAGTTTGCATGCTTGTGCTAGTCACCACACAGATCACAAAAATACATGGCATACACCTCTGTAAAGATGGCATGGCATACATAAAAACACATGTAGAGCTCATGCCCATAAGATGCGCACATTAAATGCAACAAAAATAACAAATCCTAAAGTTCTGATAAGTAACAGCAGTTAACAGCATATAGCACTCTTGCACCAGCGATTTGTGCATCAAGATGGACTCAAATGAACATGGCACAATGGAACAAAATGGGGAGCATCTCGTAACGAACATTTCGATATATTACACGCACGAAACGGAGCTATATGCAGAGAGTTATGATGCGATGAACAGGAGCACATATTTCAAAAATATCGGGGCAGCAGAAATCGGGGGAGGAGGAAAATCAACCTTGCGGCCAGATCTGGATCGGCCGGCTCGGTTGCTCGCCGGAGAAGAGCTGGCCGGAGCTGGAGAAGGAGAGGACGGCCAGAGGGAGTGGAGGAGCTCGGGAGGGCGCGGAGGAGCTCGGAGGAGAGGGGCGCGGCAGAGACGGGCGGCGGCGCGGGGCCCGGCACCGGCGCCGGCAGGCGCGAGCGGCCGTGGGGAACGGCCGCAGGGAACAGCGATGGCGGCGGGGACAGGCGGCGTCCACGGCGGGAGGAGGCGGCGATCCCGCGTGGACGACGGGCGGAGGGAGACCGGGCCGCGGGGGCCTGCGGTGGGCTCGCGGTCGCAGCGGCGGCGCGGCGTACGTGCGCCACATGGCGCGTCGTGAGTGGGCGGGGGCGGCGGCGTAGTTGCGTCCGGCCCCGGGCGGACACGTCCGGCGGCGCAGAGGAGCGGGGCTGGGGTTTCGTGACCCGAATTTCGGAGGGGGAACACATATTTATAGCTAGAGGGAGGTAGGAGAGTCCAAATGGAGCACGGTTTTCGCCCACACGATCATGATCGAACGACCGAGAGCATGGAGGTGACTTAGGTGTGTTTTTGGCTGTTTGAAGGGGTTTTTTGCTGCAACACACAAAAGGACTTTGCGGTTACCCGGTTAACCGTTGGAGTACCAAACGACCGCCAAATGGAACGAAACTTGACAGGTGGTCTACCGGTGGTATACCAAGGCCACTTGGCAAGACTCGGTCCATTCCGAGAACGTTCAACACCTGCTCACGAAAAGAAACAAGAGGGGTGCGCCGGTGCATGTGGGAGTGTCGGATTGCAAAACGGACAACGGGGAAAATGCTCGGATGCATGAGACGAACAGGTATGCAAAAGAGATGCACATGATGACATGATATGAGATGCATGACATGAGCAAAATGCAAAAACGAAAAACAAAACCCGACCACGAAGGGAATATCATAACACATAGCCAAAAAAGGCAAGAGTTGGACTTACAAATATGGAAAGTTACATCCGGGGTGTTACAGACCGGGCCTTCTAAGACCTCAAGAAATACCTCACCAGCCCCGGTGATGGTGGCGCCATGGCCTCTCGAGCCTCTGGTACTCTACCTTGCGGCCACCCTGTACTCCGCCAGCGCGGCGCTAGTGGCGGTTCGGGAGGAGCGCCAAGACAGGGTTGTGCTGCGCCAAGCCAGAGCCGATGCAGCGCAGGGTCAGGAAGGTGCAGCAGAGCCATCAGCGGCGGAAGACCAAGCTCAGCAGGGCAACATCGCAGTAGCTCCTGAGGACGGTCAGGTCTCAGGAAACCCTCCACCTCAGGATATGCCACAATCTCCGCAGGACCCAATCCTCAACAGTGTGCCAGCCCTCGTCGAGCACCCGGTGTACTTCTTCAGCACCGTACTGCGGGACGCGAGGGCACGCTATCCCATGCCGCAAAAGCTCCTGCTCGCACTCTTGGTGGCCTCGCGCAAGCTGCGACACTACTTCCAGGGCCACCCCATCAAGGTCGTGTCATCTTACACATTGGAGAGGGTACTCAGGAGCCCAAACTCAGCCGGAAGGGTCGCTGAATGGAACATTGATCTGCAAGCATTCCAGCTGGAGTTCAGCACTACCAGGGTCATCAAGGGAGCCGCGCTCGCCGATTTTGTGGCAGAATGGATAGATGCCCCGGCTCTTGAGGAAGCAGAAGACCGGTCCACCTCCACAGGAAGTGAGGCACCGGACGGCTGGGTCATGCATTTTGATGGCGCCTTCGCGCACCAGAGCGCGGTGGCTGGAGCAGTGCTCATCTCGCCCACTCAGGACAAGCTTTACTATGTCGTGCAACTCTGCTTCCAGCACGGCGAGAAGGTCTCCAACAATATCGCAGAATACGAAGGCCTCATAGCAGGCCTGAAGGCTGCGGCGGCCCTAGGGGTGCGGCGCCTTACCGTCAAGGGCGACTCGCAGCTCCTCGTCAACTTCTCCAACAAAGTGTACGAGCCGAAGGATGAGCACATGGAGGCCTACCTTGTGGAGGTGCGCAAGATGGAAAAGCAGTTTTCGGGCCTGGAGCTGCAGCAAGTGCCCCGGGGCACCAACAAGGAAGCCGACGACATCGCCAAGAGAGCATCCAAGCGGCAACCGCAAGAGCCCAGCGTCTTCGAAGAGCGGCTCTTCAAGCCATCAGCTACGCCACCTCTTTCAAGCACTACTCAGCCTCGGGAGGAGCTCCCACAGCCCCCGGCCACGGGAGCCCCAGCTTGCGGCCCAACCTCAGGAGCTCGGCTGCTCTTGGCACTCGAGCCCCAGGAGGAGTGCTGGACCAAGGAATTCAAGGAGTACCTGATGCACGGGACGCTGCCGGAGAAGAAGACGCGGAGCGCGTGGCCCGACAGGCCACGACATACTGCATTCAAGACGGCGAGTTGTACAGGAAACGGCCGAACGACGTCACGCTGCGCTGCATCTCCAGCGATCAAGGAAGGGAGCTGCTGATTGACATACACGGCGGGGACTGTGGACATCACTCATTGTCAAGGACCCTCGTCGGCAAGGCCTTCCACAGCGGATTCTATTGGCCTACGGCACTCAACGATGCAGCCGAGCTGGTGAAGTCCTGCGAAGCTTGCCAATTCCACGCCAAGCAAATCCATCAGCCCGCTCAGGGCCTCCAAACCATTCCGCTCATGTGGCCGTTCGCGGTCTGGGGGCTGGACATCTTAGGCCCGTTCTCACTAGCGCCAGGGGGGCTACCGTTATCTCTACGTGGCCATCGACGAGTTCACCAAGTGGGCGGAAGTGGAAGTCGTCCGTACCATTCCAGCCGGCTCTGCTGTCAAATTCACCAAGGGCCTCGTGAGCCGCTTCGGGGTCCCCAACCGCATCATCACAGATAACGGCTCGCAGTTTACTAGTAACCTCTTCAAAACCTACTGTGCTAACCTTGGAACGCAGATCTGCTACGCTTCGGTTGCCCACCCCAGGAGCAATGGTCAGGCTGAGCGCGCCAACGCTAAGGTCCTGAGGGGTCTCAAGACCAGGACCTTCAAGAAGAAGCTGGATGCTTGCGGCAGGGGCTGGCGCAACGAACTCCAGTCCGTGCTGTGGTCCATCCGTACCACCGCTACCAAGCCAACGGGCAAGACTCCGTTCTTCCTCGCCTACGGAGCCGAAGCAGTCCTCCCTCACGAGGTCAAGCATCGCTCCGCGCGGCTTCTGGCGTTCGACGAAACGCAGCAGGACGCCATGCGGGGGATGGTTCTCGTACTCGTGGTGGAACGCCGACACGAAGCCGCATTGAGGGCGGCAAGGTACCAACAAGCGCTGCGGCGGTACCACTGCCGCAACATCCGCTCCAAGACGCTCGAGGTGGGTGACCTCATCCTAAGGCGGGTCCTTTCCAGGGAAGGGCTGCACAAGCTTTCGCCCATGTGGGAGGGCCCGTTCAGGGTCGTCCATGTATCCAGGCCGGGAGCGGTGCGACTGGAGACG
This sequence comes from Triticum aestivum, assembly GCF_018294505.1. Taxonomy (NCBI): domain Eukaryota; kingdom Viridiplantae; phylum Streptophyta; class Magnoliopsida; order Poales; family Poaceae; genus Triticum; species Triticum aestivum. Next base: position 225,118,161 of record NC_057802.1, read on the forward strand.
CGGGACGGGATACCCATCCAGAACGCCTGGAACATCCAGCACCTCCGGAAGTTCTATCCATGAAGCAAGGCCCAGAGCCTGAGAAGAAAGGCCCAGAGCCTGTGAAGAAGGCCCGGTGTCTGTGAAGAATCGCCGCCCGTGACACTCTCACGTAATAATGATTGGGGCTGTACACGCCCCGGAGTCTCAGGAGCGCCGGCCTCAGGCACTGGGGCTCCCTCCCACGCCTAGTGGACAACACTTAGCTCCGTGCTGGTGAGAAGACTTGAAGACTAGATTAGGTGCCGGACGCGGCTTTTCATTTGCTTTCCGTAGTTGGCTCGCTTTTCCTTAATCAGAGTTGCTCTTGGTGTTCGTTGCTGATTTGGTTCCCTAGCCTTTTACCGCTTTTTCGGCTCTAGTTTGCTAATGTTCTCTCTCTCGCATACCTCGCGAGGGGGCTAGGCAGGTGCCCTCGCGAGCAGTTCTCTTCTCTTTGCCTTCTTGCGAGCCACCCTCGTTCGAGCCTGGAAGCTGGCACATCTCTCCGAAATCCGTGCCCCTCGGGTACCGCGATACAAGGCGCCAAGTCAAGGCTTGGGTGGACGGCAAATCCTTTAGTGCACCCCCTAATGAATTTTTTGCAGTTTCTGATCAATGCAGACACCACATGAGGGAAAGGGCGTCCCAAACACACCATGTTAAGTTATCTTTGCGCAAAACAACAACACGGCATGGGAACGACACGCACAGTGCATTAACCAAAGAACCAAAGTTCGATACACGCCCCTCTGGGCCCATACTGGTTTCGTTTTCAGATGCAGGAAAGAAAGAAAAAGCTACGCAAAGCAGCATTGCAGCAATCCGCAGAGGCAGGCCCTTGGCGACGCCCCGAGCCTAGCCAGACCCCTCCTCGCGCTTCACGGAGGCGCGACGACGAGATGACCCGCTGCCTCCTTTGAAGCGGGCGTGGCGGCGCGGCGGCTGGTCGTAGCCACCGCTGCTGGAGCTGTTACCGGATGAAGAGCTGCCGTAGCTGGAGGAGACGTGGTGGCCGCCGAAGGCAGGCTCACACTCGTCCTCATCGCGACCATCGCCAAGGCCGAGCACCTCCTCACCGTCGTTCGTCTCGGGGTAGCACCCGGCGCGGCGACCATCTTCCCCAAATACCCTCGCATAGAGGGTCGATTCACCATCGTACCTGAAGTGGAGGGCGCACCACCTGCCCACGCCGCACGCGCGGGCGAACATCTGCCAGTCGCTGGCCAGGGCTATGTTGCCCGCGGCGGAAGTCTCGACCGCAACCCAAGAGGCCCTGCTGCAGCAGCCGTCCGCCTGGAGCCAGAGCCCGCCCGGACCAGAGGCCGGCAGTTCGCCGGTGAAGAACCGCGGAAGTTGGAGCCAGTTGCCGGCTGGGCTCTCTGACCAGACAACGAACTCCGGCGACACCTCAGCCGAATGGAAGCGCGGGTGGGGGGCCGCACCACCATCGCGCGCCTCCCCTCATCGGCTGAACCACCATGGATGGGACGATCCCCTCCGCGTGCCGCGGCGCCACCTCGATGGTGGGCCACGGCGGGGGTCGCGGCATGCTTGCGCGGATGGCCGCGGCCGCGCTTGGGCGCCGGGGAACCGGGGCCCTCGCGAGGGGCCTTTCCTTTCTCGGCGGCAGAGAACTTCTTCCGTGGCGCAATCGATGGCACTGCAAGCAATGGAGCAGAGAAGCAAGCAAGCGAGGAAGAGATGGGCAATGGGGGCTCCACCCCCTCCCCATTTATAGCAAGAGAAGGCCGACCGGCGTCTCCCGCGATCGCAGGTAATGATGGTTTTCCTTGCATGTCGCAGGGACTTGTCAAGTCGTGTAGTTGCCGAGGCAGCGTGGGGAAGCGGAGATGCCCACGTCCAATCAACCACCTCGCGTCGACCAAGGCCGCAGGCTTTTGGGGCTCGCGGTGCTCCGAACTTGACCCTTGGCTTTGCCGCGAAGCCAAGCCCGAGCGCACCTTGGGCCCGGGGGCTAGTATCGGCGTTCTGGGAACGGGGTCCCGAGACTTGCCTGCCTGCGGCCCACGGCGTGGCCAAGCAGCAGGCCGTACAACCCATCTTCGTCAACTAGGCACCCAAGACCCTCGCGAGGGTCGAAGCCTCGCGAGGCGGACGATGCAAGACCTCCTCTGGAGTGGCCTAGCCAGGCAGGCTCACGAGGAGCAGAGATATCAAGTCTAGGCAAACCTCATGAGGCTCTCGTGACGTGAGCCATGACGAACGGTACCAGGCGGGTGCCAGGCGGGCGCCGGTGCGCGCAGCGTCCTTATTTCCTCCTTGGTGCTAAGGAGGCCAGCGCAGGCGAAGAGTACTGAGGCATCGGGCAAAGGTTGCCATATTGGTGCAACGAGACCAAGACCAGGAGGACGGCAACGCGGAGGTCATCGTGGAGCCCAAGACGGCGTCACCTAGAGCTTTTCGCAGGCGAAGACCGCTTTTGTCAAGATAGCTTGTACTAGCTGTCCTCCTTTAAATTTGCCCGCCGTTGTTGGCTCCCTTCGCTCTCGATATTTGGGAAGAGGACCAGGGCCTCTATAAATAGGACTAGCCACAACAGTAGGAGGCAACTGATCCAAAACTGGTTCAGATCATCCTCAACTACACAAGCACAAGAACACCTCAACCTCAGGAGGCTGTTCTTCCCTTGTACTGTTCATCATCAGCCCAAGAGGCAATCCAACACCACCACACTGGAGTAGGGTATTACACCACAATGGTGGCCCGAACCAGTATAAACCCCATGTCTTTCTGTGTTGCGAGTTCGTCGAGTTCATCCACGAGATCTTAGCGAGCTAGAGCGTAGATCGATAGGAGAGAGAGACTCGCGCGCACCCCAGTGTTCGAACCTTAAGGGTTTGCCGGAACCCCACATCCGACAGGGTCCTATTCAACCACCCCTCCACGGGCTACTGTTCATCCAGCCCTCCACCGGCTACTGTTCAACTAGCCTTCCGTGGGGTCCTGCTCATCCAGCCCACCACGGGGTCCTATTCATCCACCCCCGACCAACTCGATCGATCGGGGTCCTGTCCATCCAGCGGCAACACCCTCTACTACCACGGGGTCCTGTTCATCCAACCCCCCACCGGGAACTATTCATCCACCCCCCCAACGACACTCACTGTTCATCACGAGGCAGCATCGATCGGCTTTAGTTAGCAGCAGTAGCGATGGAACCACTCGGGTTCAGTTAACAACACGGCATGGATCGGGGTTCAATAACGTAGCTAGTGCAATCGCTCGGGTTCAGTTAGAGCGCAACGCCTCACACACACGCGCATACGTGTACGAGAGAAATGCGCAAACCTCTGTGCATCGCGTAGCCCCGACCACCCATCGTAACCGGGAACTCCCCGATATTTTCCTCGCCCTCGCTTCTACCACGGTTTTTTCCATCATGGACGGCCCAAAGAATGTCATGCAGCTGTGTCTCCGGCCCGTCCAGGATGAAAAGCCCATTTTCTGTCATGATTTTTTTCATAGAAGTAGGATCCCACCACATCTATGAGGATACCGGGTTTTGTCACAATTATCGTCATAGAAGTGTCATAAGCATGATAGAAAAAATGTGTTCGGCCCAAAATGTCACAGATCTGTCTTTTTTTGTAGTAGTATCACACACATCTTGTTAAGTTGAACCGTTCCTATTGTGTTCCCTAATCAAAACAGTTCGTCCGAGTGAATCGTATGCTGTATATCGCACACACCTTGATCTGGCTAACTGTTTATGTTGCACTCCCTAATAGCAAACAGTTCATCAGAGTGAACTGTATGTCGTATATCGCACACACACATTGATATGGTTGCCCGTTTATGTTGTTATGCCTCATCGCAAACAGTTCGAATGGATTAACCATGTGCCCTGCATCGCACACGCAGCTAAAATCTGAACCGTGTTTGATGGCTCCGCCATCGCAAATGTTTTTCACCTTTTCTGACGGTTTTTTACACCCCTGTTTGTGATTAATGCATCGCACATAGTTTCGTCAAACGGTCTCTGATCGTAGTGTCGCGTTTGCAGCATCCTGCAGTAGTGACACTAGCACCCAAATAACATAAAGTACGCACTCATAATTTTTAATCTTGAATTTAATGGTGGGTTACAATTCATCATATAATTTTCTAGGAATTGAAATCTCTAATTCCAACTTTTCTTCTAAACCTTTCATCATCGCTTCTACAATATGTTTAATAAAAGCTTTATTTTGTTCGTAGGCATTGGGTGAATTTAACATGTTTTGCAACAAAGAAATGCATTCAATCGAAGAGCAACTATCATAATTAAACTCTTTGTAATCCAAAAGAGTGGGCACATCACTAGTTAAAGCTTTGACCTCTCCAAACCAACTTCTATGAGTATTTTAAACAAGATTTTCACCCTCCAAATTATGGGGATGCCTTCTAGCTAAAGTTGACTCTTCTTTAGTCCCTTTATCATCAAGTTTAATATTACTAAAGAAGGAATTAATATAAGAAACACCTATCATCTTAACATCCTGATCATTACTATCTTCTAGAGAAACTAGCTTAGCGGCCATTTGATTTACTAGTGTAGCTTGTGCATCGGATATTTTACCTAGTAAATTTTTAGTATGAGCAGGAATCGGCAAGCAGATACAACCACTAGGCCATTGCCATTCGACTGCATAGTTATATTGGAGATTAGGAACTTCTGTACTAACATGATCAAGTCGTTTTGTTATAGCATCTAGCACAATAGAGTGTTCCTTAAGCTCTTCGGTGAAAAACTTATTATATTCCTTGGTACTTCTCTCAATCTCAAGCATCATGACTACAGAAACAAGATCACACGCAAACAAAAGTTAGAACGAGAAAAAGGGAAACGAAAAGAAGGCAAATATTTTTGTGTTTTTGTAAAAACGTTTTAGAAGTGGCTGGATAAAAATGAGAGGCAAATGGCAAATAAGTATATTTCAAGGAAGTGAGATTTGTGATTGGGTACCCCATAGATGTTGATGATGTCTCCCCGGCAACAGCACAAAAAATTCTTCCTGATTGCTAGTATCTGTGTTGGTATTTCCCCAAAGAGGAGAGGATGATGCAGCATGACAACGGTAGTTATTTCCCTCAGTTATGAAACCAAGGTATCAATCCAGTAGGAGAACCAAGTAACACTATGTAAGCAGTACCTGCACACAAATAACAAATAATTGTAACCCAACGCGTAAGAGGGGTTGTCAATCCCTCCTCGATTTTGAGATAGATAAAATTGTATGATATTTGATAAATAGATCTGACAAAAACACAAAATAAAATAAATAAAGAAAAAGTGCAGCAAGGTATTTTTGGGATAATATATCATAAAATTATATGATAGGAAATAGTCCCGGGGCCGTTGATTTCACTAGTGGCTTCTCTGGAGAAAATAGCATACGGTGGGTAAACAAATTACTGTTGGGCAATTCATAGAAGAACAAATAATTATGATGATATCCAAGGCAATGGTCATGTATATAGGCATCAACTCCAAGATTAGTAGACCGACTCCTACCTGCATCTACTACTATTACTGCACACATCGACCGCTATCCAACATGCATCTAGTGTATTAAGTTCATGGAAAAATGGAGTAATGCAATAAGAACGATGGCATGATGTAGACAAGATCTATTCATGTAGGAATAGACCCCATATTTTTATCCTTAATGGCAACGATACATGTGTGTCATGTCTCCTTCTGTCACTGAGAATAAGCACCGCAAGATCGAACCCATCACAAAGCACCTCTTCCCATTGCAAGGAAAATCAATCTAGTTGGCCAAACCAAACTAAAGTTTCGGAGAAGAAAGACGAGGCTATAAAGATCATGCATACAAGAGTTTATAGAAGACTCAAATAATATTCATAGATAGAACTGATCATAAACTAGCAATTCATCGGATCCCAACAAACACACCGCAAAAAGTCATTACAACAAATAGATATCCAAGAACATCGAGGAGAACATTGCATTGAAGATCAAAAAGAGAGAAGAAACCATCTAGCTATTACCTACGGACCCGTAGGTCTATGGTAAACTACTCACGCATCATCGGAGGAGCACCCCTCTGTGATCATCCCCCCGGCAAGGTGCCGGAATAGGGCTCTAGATTAGATCTCATGGTTCTGGAACTTGCGGCGGCTGGAATTGTGTTTCGTCGACTCCCCTAGGGTTTCTAGAATATTTGGGTATTTACAGAGCTGAGAGGAAGTGGAAAAGATCACCGTGGGCCCCACAAGGCACCAAGGCACGCCTGGGGCCTCTGGCATGCCCTGGTGTCTCGTGGGCCCCACGGGGCCTTTTTTGGTACACCTCCTGGCCTCCCTGGGTCTCTTCTGGGCAGAAAAAATCTCCAAAAAGTTTTGCTGCATTTGGACTTCATTGATATGGATATTCTGCGAAGTAAAACAAGCAACAAACTACAACTGGCACTAGGCACTAGCTCAATTGGTTAGTCCCAAAACAATGGTATAAAGTTGCTAGAAAATGAATGTAAAACATCCAAGACTATTAATATAATAGAATAGAACAATAAAAAATTATAGATGCGTTAGAGACGTATGAGGGATGCAGATGTTGCACAGAATCCTCGGGATCATGCAATGGATAGGATTGATCAAAATCTCCTAAATTGTATGAGGAAACTACGGGGGTCTCCTGATGAGCAATATGAAAAACATCATATGGAGAATATGAACAACATCCAAAACAATGAATATTGGAGAATATGAACAACATCCAAAACAATGCATGTCTGAAGCTATGTGGTAATGGCATGACATATGATAGACATGATGCAAAGGGAGCATATCAATATCATTACAAAAAAACAAACGCCAATAACCATGGGCTTGTCATCTATGCCATATGTGCAAATTGGGTTCATTTTAATGGCATACTCATAGTTACTACGATGAGATTCCAAATGTGACATATGGTCGATCTCATGCATAGCATATGACAAGTCAAGTGGATTATCAAACATGATGTGATCGAGAGAATTATCACAAGAAATCCTATGCAAGATGGCATCACAACTAATAAACTCCACATGAGAATCATCATACTCATCATAAATGGGCAATAAATCATCATATGAGGACGTCTCACTAGCATCAAGCATGATAATAGGTTGATCAACATTATCCAAGCAATCAATGTCAAGATAGTCCACTAGCGGGACAAGGATCACCTTCACCTATTTTACCTTTGTCATTCCACTCATGTGGTGTAGGTGAGGTGGTAAAGACCATCACGTGGGCATCATCTTCATCTTGATGGAACTGTGTGTGGGTGCATCACATTCCCCCATGGCCATCATCTTGCCCAAAGGAAGGACAAAGTCATCGAGGATCATGGCGTTGTCGTATATGGGACCTAGCACCAAATGAGATAACACAATAGAGGTAGAGTTCAAGTTGTTAGAAATGCAAATGGCCTCACATGACCTATCAACTATCTCACTCTCCCTATGTGGTGTCTCACGCACTCACTCAAAATAGGTGCACTCATTGTCACATATGGTGGAGTCACTCATCCCACTCAAATGGTGGGGTTTGTGGCTCTTCTCACATGGGAATTGGGGCAGCTCATGATATATGGGGCTAGTGGTGAAGTCACTGTCACTCTCAATATGTTGGCACAAGTCTCTCAACTCATCACCATAAACCTCCGTGGTTGAAGGGAAAATCCCGTGGTTAACCATCTTGTCACCATTGCCGTGGATGAAGGCCGAAGATGGCACATCATCACTCTCGCCTCCAAAGATGGAAGCATCATCCTTGCTCACCACCTTGTCGCCCGCCTCCAAATCTTGGACCTCAAATGGCTTGGTAATAGTAGTCATCGTCGCACCATCTTCAAAAAGAGTCATGGTAAACTCGGCATCATCAATGCCACAAAGAGGGATGGCAGTGATGTCGAACTTGGGAGCGTTGTCTTGGAGCTCATCGGGCTTGGACATCTTGGTGGTACTATCCTCATGCTCGTTGTCATGGAGTTTAGTCATTACGAAGTGTGCTTGGGGTGGAGAAGCCTTGGCCTTCATAAGTTCTTGTTGCGCCTTGAGAGCACCAATGTAGAGGTCTCCGAGGGAATCATAGTTGTTGAGGAAGATAACCTTGGAGATGTCATTGTTCAATCTCGCCATGAAGTGGAACTTCTTAAAAATGGGGTCGTCCATGCAGTCTCATCGCAAGGCTTTCTTCATCTCCTTGAAGTACTCATCGATGGACTTGGATCCTTGCATGGTTTCTCCAATTGGCGTTGAAGTTATTCTGTGTAGATGGAAGGCAAATACTCTCGCCACATCGTTTTCTTCATCTTGGGCCAACTGATGTTGAAGCTCTTCGAAGGTGTGTGAAGCCACCATGTATATGCTTAGTCGTAGAAGTTTATTGTGGCGCACTTCACTTGATCTTTGGAGGGTACTTAATGTAGCTTGAGGTAGGCGTCCATCTTGCGCTCCCACTGGAGATACTCCTTGGCATCTTAAGTCCCATAGAAAGGAATCTCGTGGTTGGTGTCGAGGTTGTAGTAGCTCATGTAAGGCACGGAGTTGAGCTTGGGGAGCTTCTCTTGAGCGTAATCTTGGGGTACTTTTAGGCAAAGATGTCGTATGTCTGAAGGCGAAGGTGCCTTGAGGTTGCTTGGTGAAGATGCCAATGTAGATGGTGAAGTCCTAGAGCGGTGGTTGGTGTTGAGATCTTGACCTTCACGTTCTTATGGGTGATGGTGTTGATGTCGATGTGGCCTTGCCAGAGATGGCAACTCGGAAGCATGTGCACTTGAGCGCCTTCTCAAAGATGAGGAAGACCTCTTATCGGTCTTGCTGAGGGCTTTGAGCTCCTCCTTTAGAGCATCCGTCTTGGCATAGATGAATTTTTTCGTGGGATCGAACTCGTCATTGCTGTTGTAGACCGAAGTAGATGTGCTTTGCCTATCCATCACAAGACTCGAGTAGAGGTGAGTAGGAAATGAGATGAACAATACCAAGATACCTTTTCCCAAAGTTGAGGATGTATCCCATTTCACTCAATGTGAAATGAAAGAACAGTGGAATTGGCACCGGACTTGTTCACTCACAGCTACAAAGTAAAGCTTATCGAGTGGCTTGGTTAAGACAAGTGGCACAAAACTCAAGCAATTATTATTAAGAGCCAATATTGTTGAAAGAGATTCAGAAATTCATAAGTGAAACAAGTAGACCAATAGCAATGAATGGCACACACACTGACACAGATAGATAAATGGGGTCATGCAACCAATAAATGAGCTCAAAATGTGTAATCCACGGAAAATGCTCTTGTTGCACAACACTAGAGAGATGCTAGCAAGATTGCTCAATAGGCAGATACGAACTGGTGCACAACCTAGAAGAGACAAAACGTATCGACTTTGTATCCCAACTATGCTATGTATGTACTATTCTTGGTGTTGTACTCACGATGATCCAGGATGATCAATGATGTTATATGATATGCAATGTGGCGTGATGCTATGGCTATTGCTTACAAGTTCTTCATTTTTTTATTTGCTTAAAAGCATTTTTCTCTTTTTTTTGATATGGCCACTTATGCGAAATAATCAAACCAAGATAGCAATTGTGTATATGCGGGAACAATGTATGACACAAGAGATGATATGATGGTATATGCACGCAATGGAAGGTGTGGATCTATTATCACTAAATTGCACAAGTAATATTGCCTGACAATACTCAAATGGCTATTCTCGATAGGAAAGTAACGCAAAGATGGCTTGGGGCTAACAATACTGTGGCAAGGAGAATGTACAATGATGTCGTCAAGGTTACCGTCGGTGGTTTGTCGTTTATAAGCAAGAACGGATGATGAAGTGGTCGTTGCCGATGACTGATACATCCATTTTGTATCATCTTTTATGTTGATATTTTTTGCATTATGGGCTGTTATTTCACATTATGGTACAATACTTATGTCTTTTCTCTCTTATTTTTCAAGGTTTAGACAAAAGAGGGAGAACACCGGCAACTGGAATTTTGGACCGGAAAGGAGCAAATCTGAGACACCTATACTGCACAACTCCAAAATTTCCAAAAAAATATCGCAGAATTATTTTGGAATATATTAAAATTATTGGGCGAAGAAACTACCACAGGGGACCCACGAGGTGACCACAGGCCTGTGGGGCACGCCCTACCCCCCAGAGCACGCACCCAGGGCTTGTGGGCCCCCTGGCCATCGTCTAGTGCCCCTCTTCTGCTAAATGAAAGGTTTTGACCTAGAAAAAATAAATAAGAAGCTTTCGGGATGAAGCGCCGCCGTCTCGAGGCGGAAGTTGGGCAGGAGCAAACTAGGGCTCCGGCAGAGCGATTCTGCCCAGGAAACTTCCCTCCAGGAGGGGGAAATCGAAGCCATCGTCATCACCAACGATCCTCTCATCGAGGGAGGGTCAATCTTCATCATCATCTTCACCAGCACCATCTCCTCTCAAACCCTAGTTCATATCTTGTATTCAATCTTTACCTCAAAACTTTGTAATGGTACCTGTGGGTTGCTAGTAGTGTTGATTACTCCTCGTTGTTGATGCTAGTTGGTTTATTCAGTGGAAGATCATATGTTTAGATCCTTAATGGTAATTAATACCCCTCTGATCTTGAACATGACCATGCTTTGTGAGTATTTACGTTTGTTCCTGAGGACATGGGAGAAGTCTTGTTATAAGTAGTCATGTGAATTTGGTATTCGTTCGATATTTTGATGAGATGTATGTTGTCTTTCCTCTAGTGATCACTATAAAAAAAGACACATCCGTGACATTTTGGGCCGAATGAAAAAAATTATGTCATGCTTATGACACTTCTATGACGATAACTGTGACAAAAGCACGTATCATCATAGATGTGGTGGGCTCCTGCTTCTATGACAAAAAATCATGACAGAAAATGGGCTCTTCATTGTGGGTGGGCTGGGGAAGCACCTGCCTGACATTCTTTGGGCCATCCATGATGGAAAAAATCATGGTGGAAGCAAGGGCGAGTAAAATATCAGGGAGTTCTCGGTTACGGTGGGTGGTCGGGGCCGAACGATGCATGGAGGTTTGCGCGTTTCTCTCGTACACATACGCGCGTAAGTGCGAGGCGGTGGGCTCTAACTGAACCTGAGTGCGGTGTTCGCTTACTGAACTAGAGCGATTGCACTAGCTACATTACTGAACCCGAGCAATCGATACCTTGGCTATTAACTGAACCCAAGCGATTCCTTTGCTACTACTGCTAACTAAAGCCGATTGAACCAGCTGCCTGTTGAAGAACATGAAGGAAATATGCCCTAGAGGCAATAATAAAGTATTATATATTTCCTTATATCATGATAAATGTTTATTATTCATGCTATAATTGTATTAACCGGAAACATAATACATGTGTGAATACATAGACAAACAGAGTGTCACTAGTATGCCTCTACTTGACTAGCTCGTTAATCAAAGATGGTTATGTTTCCTAGCCATGGACATGAGTTGTCATTTGATTAACGGGATCACCTCATTAGGAGAATGACGTGATTGACTTGACCCATTCCGTTAGCTTAGCACCCGATCGTTTAGTATGTTGCTATTGCTTTCTTCATGACTTATACATGTTCCTATGACTATAAGATTATGCAACTCCCGTTTACCGGAGGAACACTTTGTGTCCTACCAAACATCACAACGTAAATGGGTGATTATAAAGGTGCTCTACAGGTGTCTCCAAAGGTATTTGTTGGGTTGGCGTATTTCGAGATTAGGATTTGTCACGCCGATTGTCGGAGAGGTATCTCTGGGCCCACTCGGTAATGCACATCACTATAAGCCTTGCAAGCATTGTGACTAATGAGTTAGTTGCGGGATGATGTATTACGGAACGAGTAAAGAGACTTGCCGGTAACGAGATTGAACTAGGTATCGAGATACCGACGATCGAATCTCGGGCAAGTAACATACCGATGACAAAGGGAACAACGTATGTTGTTATGCGGTTTGACCGATAAAAGATCTTCGTAGAATATGTGGGAACCAATATGAGGATCCAGGTTCCGCTATTGGTTATTGACCGGAGAGGTGTCTCGGTCATGTCTACATAGTTCTCGAATCCGTAGGGTCCGCACGCTTAACGTTACGATGACAGTTATATTATGAGTTTGTATGTTTTGATGTACCGAAGGTTGATCGGAGTCCCGGATGTGATCACGGACATGACGAGGAGTCTTGAAATGGTCGAGACATAAAGATTGATATATTGGACGACTATATTCGGACACCGGAATTGTTCCGGAGAAGTTTCGGATTAAACCGGAGTGCCGGAGGGTTACCGGAACCCCCCGGGGAAGTATTGGGCCTTAGTGGGCCTTGAGGGGAGACAGAGGGCAGCAGCCAGGAGGTGGCGCGCCCCCTCCCATGAGGAATCCTAGTTGGACTAGGAGAGGGGGGCGCAGCCCCTCTTTCCCTCTCCCTCTCCCTCTCTTTCCTTCCCCCCTTCTTTTCCTAGTTGGACTAGGAAAGGGGAGTCCTACTCCTACTAGGAGGAGGACTCCCCCCTTCTCCTTGGCGCGCCTAGGGCAGCCGGCCTCCCCCTTGCTCCTTTATATACGGGGGCAGGGGGGCACCTCTATACACACTTGATATACGATATTTTAGCCATGTGCGGTGCCCCCCTCCACCATATTACACCTCGATAATACCGTCGTGGAGCTTAGGCGAAGCCCTGCGTCGGTGGAACATCATCATCGTCACCACGCCGTCGTGCTGACGAAACTCTCCCTCAACACTCGGCTGGATCGGAGTTCGAGGGACGTCATTGAGCTGAACATGTGCTGAACTCGGAGGTGTCGTGCGTTCGGTACTTGATCGGTCGGATCGTGAAGACGTACGACTACATCAACCGCGTTGTGATAACGCTTCCACTGTCGGTCTACGAGGGTACATGGACAACACTCTCCCCTCTCGTTGCTATGCATCAGCATGTTCTTGCGTGTGCGTAGGAAATTTTTTGAAATTACTACGTTCCCCAACAGTGGCATCCGAGCCTGGTTTTATGCGTTGATGCTATGCACGAGTAGAACACAAGTGAGTTGTGGGCGATATAAGTCATACTACTTACCAGCATGTCATACTTTGGTTCAGCGGTATTGTGAGATGAAGCGGCTCGGACCGACATTACGCGTACACTTACGCGAGACTGGTTTCACCGTTGCGAGCACTCATTGCTTAAAGGTGACCGGCGGGTGTCTGTCTCTCTCACTTTAGTTGAACCGAGTGTGGCTACGCCCGGTCCTTGCGAAGGTTAAAACAGCACCAACTTGACAAACTATCGTTGTGGTTTTGATGCGTAGATAAGAACCGTTCTTGCTAAGCCCGTAGCAGGCACGTAAAACTTGCAACAACAAAATAGAGGACGTCTAACTTGTTTTTGTAGGGCATGTTGTGATGTGATATGGTCAAGACATGATGTGATATAATTTGTTGTATGAGATGATCATGTTTTGTAATCGAGTTATCGGCAACTGGCAGGAACCATATGGTTGTCGCTTTATTGTATGAAATGCAATCGCCATGTAATAGTTTTACTTTATCACTAAGCGGTAGCGATAGTAGTAAAAGCAATAAGTTGGCGAGACGACAACGATACTACGATGGAGATCAAGGTGTCGTGCCGGTGACGATGGTGGTCATGACGGTGCTTCGGAGATAGAGATCACAAGCACGGTGCTTCGGAGATGGAGATCACAAGCACAAGATGATGATGGCCATATCATATCACTTATATTGATTGCATGTGATGTTAATCCTTTATGCATCTTATCTTGCTTTGATTGACGGTAGCATTACAAGATGATCTCTCACTAAAATTTCAAGATAAAAGTGTTCTCCGTGAGTATGCACCATTGCGAAAGTTCTTCGTGCTGAGACACCACGTGATGATCGGGTGTGATAGGCTCTACGTTCAAATACAACGGGTGCAAAACAGTTGCACACGCAAAATACTCATGTTAAACTTGACGAGCCTAGCATATGCAGATATGGCCTCGGAACACGGAGACCGAAATGTCGAGCGTGAATCATATAGTAGATATGATCAACATAGTGATGTTCACCATTGAAACTACTCCATCTCACGTGATGATCGGACATGGTTTAGTTGATTTGGATCACGTAATCACTTAGATGATTAGAGGGATGTCTATCTAAGTGGGAGTTCTTAAGTAATATGATTAATTGAACTTCAATTTTATCATGAATTTAGTCCTGATATTATTTTGCAAATTATGTTGTAGATCAATAGCTTGCGTTGTTGCTTCCCTATGTTTATTTTTATATGTTCCTAGAGAAAAATTATGTTGAAAGATGTTAGTAGCAAAGATGTGGATTGGATCCGTGATCTGAGGATTATCCTCATTGCTGCACAGAAAAATTATGTCCTTGATGCACCGCTAGGTGACAGACCTATTGCAGGAGCAGATGCAGACGTTATGAATGTTTGGCTAGCTCAATATGATGACTACTTGATAGTTTAGTGCACCATGCTTAACGTCTTAGAATCGGGACTTCAAAGACGTTTTGAACGTCATGGACCATATGAGATGTTCCAAGAGTTGAAGTTAATATTTCAAGCAGATACCCGAGTTGAGAGATATGAAGTCTCCAAAAAGTTCTATAGCTAAAAGATGGAGGAGAATCGCTCAACTAGTGAGCATGTGCTCAGATTGTCTGGGTACTACAATCGCTTGAATCAAGTGGGAGTTAATCTTCCAGATAAATAGTGATTGACAGAATTCTCTAGTCACTATCACCAATTTAGTAGAACTTCGTGATGAATTATAGTATGCAAGGGATGACGAAAGTAATTCCCGAGCTCTTCGTGATGCTGAAATCGATGAAGGTAGAAATCAAGAAAAACATCAAGTGTTGATGGTTGATGAGACCACTAGTTTCAAGAAAAGGGCCAAGGGAAGAAGGGGAACTTCAAGAAGAATGGCAAGCAAGTTTCTGCTCAAGTGAAGAAGCCTAAGTCTGGTCCTAAGCCTGAGACTAAGTGCTTCTACTGCAAAGGGACTGGTCACTGGAAGCGGAACTACCCCAACTATTTGGTGGATAAGAAGGATGGCAAAGTGAACAAAGGTATATTGGATATACATGTTATTGATGTGTACTTTACTAGTGTTTATAGCAACCCCTCGGTATTTGATACTGGTTCAGTTGCTAAGAGTAGTAACTCGAAACGGGAGTTACAGAATAAACAGAGACTAGTAAAAGGCGAGGTGACGATGTGTGTTGGAAGTAGTTCCAAGATTGATATGATCATCATCGCACACTCCCTATACTTTCGGGATTAGTGTTGAAACTAAATAAGTGTTATTTGGTGTTTGCGTTGAGCATGAATATGATTTGATCATGTTTATTGCAATAAAGTTATTCATTTAAGTTAGAGAACAATTGTTGTTCTATTTACATGAATAAAAAACCTTCTATGGTCAGACACACCAACGAAAATGGTTTGTTGGATCTTGATCGTAGTGATACACATAATCATAATATTGAAGCCAAAAGATGCAAAGTTAATAATGATAGTGCAACTTATTTGTGGCACTGCCGTTTAGGTCATATTGGTGTAAAGCGCATGAAGAAACTCCATACTGATGGAATTTTGGAATCACTTGATTATGAATCACTTGATGCTTGCGATCCGTGCCTCATGGGCAAGATGACTAAAACGCCGTTCTCCGGAACTATGGAGAGAGCAACAGATTTGTTGGAAATCATACATACAGATGTATGTGGCCCGATGAATATTGAGGCTCGTAGTAGGTATCATTATTTTCTGACCTTCACAGATGATTTGAGCAGATATGGGTATATCTACTTGATGAAACATAAGTCTGAAGCATTTGAAAAGTTCAAAGAATTTCAGAGTGAAGTGGAAAATCATCGTGACAAGGAAATAAGGTTTCTATGATCTGATCGCGGAGACAAATATTTGAGTTACGAGTTTGGCATTCAGTTAAAACAATGTGAAATAGTTTCACTACTCACGCCACCTGGAACACCACAGTGTAATGGTGTGTCCGAACATCGTAACCGTACTTTATTAGATATGGTGCGATATATGATGTCTCTTACCGATCTACCACTATTGTTTTGGGGTTATGCATTAGAGACAGCTGCATTCACGTTAAATAGGGTACCATCTAAAATCCGTTGAGACGACGCCTTATGAACTGTGGTTTGGCAAGAAACCAAAGTTGTCGTTTCTTAAAATTTGGGGCTGCGTTGCTTATGTGAAATAGCTTCAACCTGATAAGCTCGAACCCAAATCGGAGAAATGTATCTTCATAGGATACCCAAAGGAGACTGTTGGGTACACCTTCTATCACGGATCTGAAGGCAAGACATTCGTTGCTAAGAATGGATCCTTTCTAGAGAAGGAGTTTCTCTCGAAAGAAGTGAGTGGGAGGAAAGTAGAACTTGATGAGGTAACTGTACCTGCTCCCTTATTGGAAAGTAGTTCATCACAGAAAATGGTTCCTATGACGACTATACCAATGAGTGAGGAAGTTAATGATGATGATCATGAAATTTCAGATCAAGTTGTTACTAAACCTCGTAGGTCAACCAGAGTAAGATCCGCACCAGAGTGGTACGGTAATCCAGTTCTGGAGGTTATGTTACTAGACCATGACAAACCTACAAACTATGAAGAAGCGATGGTGAGCCCAGATTCCGCAAAATGGCTTGAGGCCATGAAATCTGAGATTGGATCCATGTATGAGAACAAAGTGTGGACTTTGGTTGACTTCCCAATGATCGGCAAGCTATAGAAAATAAATGGATCTTCAACAGGAAGACAGACGCTGATAGTAGTGTTACTATCTACAAAGCTAGACTTGTCGAAAAAGGTTTTTGACAAAGTTCAAGGTGTTGACTACGATGAGATTTTCTCACTCGCAGCGATGCTTAAGTCTGTCCGAATCATGTTTAGCAATTGCCGCATTTTATGAAATCTGGCAAATGGATAAACAAAACTGCATTTCTTAATGGATTCATTAAAGAAGAGTTGTATATGATGCAACATAAGGTTTTGTCAATCCTAAAGGTGCTAATATGCAAACTCCAGCGATCCATCTATGGACTGGTGCAAGCATCTCGGAGTTGGAATATACGCTTTGATAAGTTGATCAAAGGATATAGTTTTATACAGACTTGCGGTGAAGCCTGTATTTACAAGAAACTGAGTGGGAGCACTACAGCATTTCTGATAGGTATATGTGAATGACATATTGTTGATCGGAAATAATGTAGAATTATTCTGCAAAGCATAAAAGAGTGTTTGAGAGGAGTTTTTCAAAGAAAGACCTCGGTGAAGCTGCTTACATATTGAGCATCAAGATCTATAGAGATAGATCAAGATGCTTGATAAGTTTTTTCAATGAGTACATACCTTAACAAGATTTTGAAGTAGTTCAAAATAGAACAGTCAAAGAAAGAGTTCTTGCCTGTGTGTCAAGGTGTGAAATTGAGTAAGACTCAAAGCCCGACCATGACAGAAGATAGAAAGAGAATGAAAGTCATTCCCTATGCCTTGGCCATAGGTTCTATAATGTATGCCATGCTGTGTACCAGATCTATTGTATACCCTACACTGATTTTGGCAAAGGAGTACAATAGTGATCTAAGAGTAGATCACTAGACAGCGGTCAAAATTTATCCTTCGTGGAATAAGGATATGTTTCTCGATTATGGAAGTGACAAAAGATTCGTCGTAAAGGGTTACGTTGATGCAAGTTTTGACACTAATCTAGATGACTCTAAGTCTCGGTCTAGATACATATTGAAAGTGGGAGGAATTAGCTAGAGTAGCTCCGTGTAGACCATTGTAGACATAGAAATTTGCAAAATACTTACGGATCTGAATGTGACAGACCCGTTGACTAAAATTATCTCACAATCAAAACATGATCACACCTTAGTACTCTTTGGGTGTTAATCACATAGCGATGTGAACTAGATTACTGACTCTAGTAAACCCTTTGAGTGTTGGTCACATAGAGATGTGAACTATGGGTGTTAATCACATGGTGATGTGAATTATTGATGTTAAATCACATGGCGATGTGAACTAGATTATTGACTCTAGTGCAAGTGGGAGACTGAAGGAAATATGCCCTAGAGGCAATAATAAAGTATTATATATTTCCTTATATCATGATAAATGTTTATTATTCATGCTAGAATTGTATTAACCGGAAACATAATACATGTGTGAATACATAGACAAACAGAGTGTCACTAGTATGCCTCTACTTGACTAGCTCGTTAATCAAAGATGGTTATGTTTCCTAGCCATAGACATGAGTTGTCATTTGATTAACGGGATCACCTCATTAGGAGAATGACGTGATTGACTTGACCCATTCCGTTAGCTTAGCACCCGATCGTTTAGTATGTTGCTATTGCTTTCTTCATGACTTATACATGTTCCTATGACTATAAGATTATGCAACTCCCGTTTACCGGAGGAACACTTTGTGTGCTACCAAACGTCACAACGTAAATGGGTGATTATAAAGGTGCTCTACAGGTGTCTCCAAAGGTATTTGTTGGGTTGGCGTATTTCGAGATTAGGATTTGTCACTCCGATTGTCGGAGAGGTATCTCTGGGCCCACTCGGTAATGCACATCACTATAAGCCTTGCAAGCATTGTGACTAATGAGTTAGTTGCAGGATGATGTAGTACGGAACGAGTAAAGAGACTTGCCGGTAACGAGATTGAACTAGGTATCGAGATACCGACGATCGAATCTCGGGCAAGTAACATACCGATGACAAAGGGAACAACGTATGTTGTTATGCGGTTTGACCGATAAAAGATCTTCGTAGAATATGTGGGAACCAATATGAGGATCCAGGTTCCGCTATTGGTTATTGACCGGAGAGGTGTCTCGGTCATGTCTACATAGTTCTCGAACCCGTAGGGTCCGGACGCTTAACGTTACGATGACAGTTATATTATGAGTTTGTATGTTTTGATGTACCGAAGTTGTTCGGGGTCCCGGATGTGATCACGGACATGACGAGGAGTCTCGAACTGGTCGAGACATAAAGATTGATATAATGGACGACTATATTCAGACACTGGAAGTGTTCCGGAGAAATTTCGGATTAAACCGGAGTGCCGGAGGGTTACCGGAACCCCCCGGGGAAGTATTGGGCCTTAGTGGGCCTTGAGGGGAGAGAGAGGGCAGCAGCCAGGAGGTGGCGCGGCCCCTCCCTTGAGGAATCCTAGTTGGACTAGGAGAGGGGGGCGCAGGGGGCGCAGCCCCTCTTTCCCTCTCCCTCTCCCTCTCTTTCCTCCCCCCCTTCTTTTCCTAGTTGGACTAGGAAAGGGGAGTCCTACTCCTACTAGGAGGACTCCCCCCCTCTCCTTGGCGCGCCTAGGGCAGCCGGCCTCCCCCTTGCTCCTTTATATATAGGGGTAGGGGGGCACCTCTATACACACTTGATATACGATATTTTAGCCGTGTGCGGTGCCCCCTCCACCATATTACACCTCGATAATACCATCGCGGAGCTTAGGCGAAGCCCTGCGTCGGTGCAACATCATCATCGTCACCACGCCGTCGTGCTGACGAAACTCTCCCTCAACACTCAGCTGGATCGGAGTTCGAGGGACGTCATCGAGCTGAACGTGTGCTGAACTCGGAGGTGCCGTGCGTTCGGTACTTGATCGGTCGGATCGTGAAGACGTACGACTACATCAACCGCGTTGTGATAACGCTTCCGCTGTCGGTCTACGAGGGTACGTGGACAACACTCTCCCCTCTCGTTGCTATGCATCACCATGTTCTTGCGTGTGCGTAGGAATTTTTTTCAAATAACTACGTTCCCCAACAGAACAATGGCCATTGTTGCGGGTTGGATGAACAGTTCCCGGTGGGGGTTGGATGATCAGGACCCCGTGGTAGTAGAGGTCGTTGCCGCTGGATGAACATGACCCCGATCGAAGAGGCCGCCACACACCCGAGCTGGTTGGGGGTGGATGAACAGAACCCCGTGGAGGGCTGGTTGAACAGTAGCCGGTGGAGGTTGGATGAAGAGGACCGCGTGGATGGCTAGTTGTACAGTAGTCGGTGGAGGCTGGATGAACAGTAGCTGGTGGAGGCTGGAGGAAGTCGACGGTGGATGAACAGTAGCAGGTGGTGGCTGGAGGAAGTCGATGGTGGATGAACAGTACCCCGTGGAGGCTGGAGCGAGGCACTAGACGGTGGATGAACAGTATCCTATGGAGTCCCATTTTGCGGTACGCCACACCCCTCCCGATGAACAGGACGCCGTTTCGACTGCAGGCGCTCCAACACAAGTCTGTTTCCTCTGTTTTGTGGTATGCCACACACCTCCTGATCAACAGTGCCCCGTTTTGAATGTAGGCACTCGAACAGAAGGCCGTTTCCTCCATTTTGTGGTACGCCACACCCCTCCCGATGAGCAGGACCCTGTTTCGGCTATTCCGTCCGAGCCGGTTGGCTCTTGATGAACACGACACATTCAGTTGCCTCCCGATGAACACGATGCAGTTTCTCCGTTCCGACCCAGCCGGTTGGCTTCCGATGAACAAGACGCCGTTGCTGCTGTCTGTGGCCTCTCCATGTACACGAGCCCTGGCCGTACTTATGCACGAGTACTCGTTCAAGACCCCGGCTGTATGTACATATGTGGCTGTATTTTTTGGCATCTGGCTGTACGTACGTGTACACATTTTTGACTGGACTGCATGAACTGCTACATCGGGGGCTCTACTACTACACATGCCACTACATCACTACTGCAGGATGCTGCTAACATGACACTACGATTAGAGACGCTTTGACGAAACTGTGTGCAATGCATTAACCGCAAATGGTGATGTAAAAAAACCGTCAAAAAAGATGCAAAACGTTTGCGATGAAGGATACATCAAACATGGTTCAGATTTTAGTTGTGTGTGCGATGCGGGGCATACGGTTCAGTTCAATTAATTGTTTGAGATGAGGCAGAACAAAATAAATGGGCAGCCAGATGAAGGCGTGTGCGATATACGGCATACAGTTCACTCGGATGAACTGCTTGTGATGAGGCGGAACAACAAAAATGGGCAGCCAGATGAAGGTGTGTGTGATATACGGCATACAGTTCACTCGGATGAACTGTTTGTGATTAGGCAACACAAAAGAAACGGTCGACCAGATCAAGGTGTGTGCCATATACGGCACACTGTTCATTGCGATAAACTTCTTGCGTTGTGCCAAGAGAACAGGAACGTTTCACATAAACAAGATGTGTGTAATACGCAGCAAACATGCAATTGGATAGGCGGCTAGTACACACATGACATTTCCAGACACCGAAGTAAACTATTACATGCATAATTAACTAGGAGAAATGATCATCTGATCATCATCTACTTCTTCTGCTAGCTCGATGTTCCTTCTATGCTAAGTTTCCATTAACTGATGGCGTTTTATGAACACGCCACCGTTTACCACAATTTCCTCACCGGTTTCCCGCCACCCAGCGATATTGCACATAAACCTAGGCGGCGCACGACGCACGGAGGCAACAAGCGTAGCCTGTAGCACATCCACCTTTTCCAAGCATGCCAACCCACAAAAGCGCCGCCTCTGCCATCAACATCATCGATGAGGAAAACGAGAAGGCGCCACGGCCCATCGAGGCCGAGGCGCTCCCCGGCAACGCGATGGACGATGTCGTGATGCGCGTCATCGCCAGGGTAGAGCAGACCCTTGGCGCATGGCACTTCAGCGCCACGGATCAAGATAGGCATGTCAGCACCGAGAGGCTGCAGCTCACCGCATGACATGATCGATGGCGCGCCGCAGAGCAAGCTAGGCGCGTCCACGCTGATAGGTTGTGGCTCGCTGCACGGCGAGACCGTTGGAGCGCTGCAGAGTGAGAGGCGCGGCGCGCTGCACAGCAAGAGCGGATCCATCGGCACTTGCCTGTTGTCGACAGGGTGTCGTAGCTGGGTACACGTCCCGTCAGTACCTCCATTCCTCGCCAGGAGTGGGCACAAGCCCTCTGCACCGTACTTGCACCAGAGGCCGGCTGCGCCGTACTTGCACCGAACAGCCGCCGCGCCATTCGAATGGGTCGCATTGTTCGCCGTGTCCGCGGCCCGCTCGATGCCAACGTGATGGTCGCTAGGCTCGACCACCTCACTTGGTGCAGTAGAGGAACATGGTCATCGCATCCTCGAGCTGGTGATCTCCGATGAAATAGCCAACCTAGAGCTCGAGATCGCACTCCAGATGTACCGCGAGCGTGTCGACCGCTTGGACGAACGCGTGCACGAGTTCAGGCAAAGCCAAGAGCTACCGTAGGCAAGGGCTACTGGTCATGGTCTCATGGACACGTTTTACTTTGTTGAGTTGTTTCGACGTGGATCGCTATGTATTCACAGCAATCATAATATTGCTCTGTTTCAATGTGTGTATATATGCTTTCCATTCTGTATATGTGGATGATAACAGCTAGATATAAATTAGTAGACAAAAACTGATAGAAAATGGAATTCACAATATATATATATATATTAATTGTTCATTACTTCATCATAGAATATATATATAATATCATCACATATACGTGATGATACTTAACTACTAGGTACAATGCACAAAATTCAAAACCAACAATACTAAAACTAATAATGCCTCCTAGGGGCAGTATTCCTCTGCCCCTCGCCGGCAGCTCCCTGGTGCACGACATCTTCAAAGTGTGGAGGCAGTACTCCACCTCCTCCGCCTAGCAGCGCTTAACGTACCGATCTGCCTCTTGCTGACGGACGAGCGCGAACGATCTTTCCATTTCATTGGGCACCCACCGGAGCTCCATATCGGTGGCACGCTGGAGCTTATCGGCCCACCTGGATGCATTGATGAGGTGCCTAGCGTATTTGACCTTCCTCATGAAGTACCCGTCTTCGCACACCTCCTCTGCACAATTATGCACCCGCCCCCAAAGCTCCACCGCCTCCTTTTTCCAGGCGGCATCACGGGCTTCACAGGCCGCCTGGTACCTGGCTTCCTCCTCTACCATCTCCTTCTTCAATACCACTTGCCTGGCTTTCTCAGCCAGCGACTTCCACAGACAAAGATTGTACTGGCCCCAAAACCAATCCAAAGTTTAGGGTCTGGCGCAACCTCGTCCGGCGATGCGTAGGGGTCCTCCTCGTCGCCGCTCCTCCACTGAGCGTCCTCGGGGGTGCCGACTCCTCGTCGGCGTATGGGCAGATCGGCGATGCCATGGCAGAGATTTGAGAGATTGAGGGAGAGAGAGAGGGCGGACGAGGGGAGGATATATATGAGAATGCATGCGGGACGACGTGAGCAAGGTAGTATTTATTGGTGTCCAGAATCTAGATCGACGGGAACAGTACAAACGCTGGTCGCCAGAATTTACGAGTACTGTAGTTTGAATTACACATGATTCCCACAGCAAAATCCATTTGTGAACTTAATAGCTGACAGTTTCCAATACAGAATCCTGTCTGATTAATAACTCGTGCCACTCACCTTCCAAACCTTGAGGCACGAAATAGAGTCCCAATCATGTGGGGGCCGGTTGTCTTGCTAGATCTTTACATTTTATTTTTTGAACACTAGATATTTATATCGTGTGATGATTTCTGAACTCGCACACAAGTAGACAAAAATATGGTTTTTCAAACCAATATGGTTAGCGATTGCATGTAGATGTAGTTCAAATTTGAATTACGATCGTTAAATGGCTAGAAAATTACATAAATATCTTTGAAAGGTCAAATGGCCCCTGAAATTTTCCAAATTTTCACATGACAGTTGTATTAGTGCATGTGAAATGTAGAAAAAAATTGAAGGCCGTAAAGGAAGCTATCTCCCGTTCGTCATCAAACATGCATTGTTCCCTCTCGGAAACAAGAGCCTTCTAATAAGATGCTACGGTTTGTGAGGGGGGTGTGTCCAAATTTCGTCAAACAGGCCAATTTTTTACCACATCATCTTGGTGGCATGACATTACATCAAGCGAGGTTTCATGTTTTTCTGACCATTTTTTATTTTTTTTGGAATTAAAATGCCATGGCACTCCATGCATGTGTCCATGCCGTGACACCAATATGTTTGAAAATTGCTTGTAATTTACTGCACATGGAATTACCTCACACACACAAGTACACAAATATGATTTTTCAAACCGTTATGGTTAGCTGTTGCATGTAGATGTCGTTCAAATTTGAATTACGGTCATTAAATGGATAGAAAATCACTCAAATGTCTTTAAAAGGTCAAATGATCCATGAAATTTTCCAAATTTTCACATGATAGTTGTATTAGTGCATGTTAAATGTAGAAAATATTTGAAGGCCATAAGAGGAAGCTATCTCCCGTTCGTCATCAAACATGCATTGTTCCCTCTCGGAAACAAGAGCCTTCTAGTAAGTTGCTACGGTTTGTGAGGGGGATGTGTCCAAATTTCGTCAAACATGCCAATTTTTTTACCGCATCGTCTTGGTGGCATGACATTACATCAAGCGAGGTTTCATGTTTTTCTGATCATTTTTCATTTTTCTAGAATTAAAATGCCATGGCACTCCATGCATGTGTCCGTGCCGTGACACCAATATGTTTGAAAATTCGTTCTAATTTACTGCACATGGAATTAACTCACACACGAGTACACAAATATGATTTTTCAAACCTTTATGGTTAGCTGTTGCATGTAGATGTCGTTAAATTTGAATTACGGTCATTAAATGGATAGAAAATCACTCAAATGTCTTTAAAAGGTCAAATGACCCCGGAAATTTTCCAAATTTTCACATGATAGTTGTATTAGTGCATGTTAAATGTAGAAAAAATTTGAAGGCCATAAGAGGAAGCTATCTCCCGTTCGTCATCAAACATGCATTGTTCCCTCTTGGAAACAAGAGCTTTCTAGTAAGTTGCTACGGTTTGTGAGGGGGGTGTGTCCAAATTTCGTCAAAGAGGCCAATTTTTTTACCACATCGTCTTGGTGGCATGACATTACATCAAGCGAGGTTTCATGTTTTTCTGATCATTTTTTATTTTTTTGAATTAAAATGCCATGGCACTCCATGCATGTGTCCATGCCGTGACACCAATATGATTGAAAATTCCTTCTAATTTACAGCACATGGAATTAACTCGCACACAAGTAGGCAAATATGATTTTTCAAACCTTTATGGTTAGCTGTTGCATGTAGATGTAGTTCAAATTTGAATTACGGTCATTATATGGCTAGAAAATCACTTAAATGTCTTTAAAAGGTCAAATGACCCATAGACTTTTCCAAATGTTCACATGATAGTTGTATTACTGCACGTTAAATGTAGAAAAATATTGAAGGCCGTAAGAGGAAGCTATCTCCCGTTCGTCATCGAACATGCATTGTCCCCTCTCGGAACCATGAGCCTTCTAGTGAGTTTCTCCGGCTTGTGAGGGGTGTGTGTCCAAACTTTCGTCAAACAGGCCAATTTTTTACCACATCATCTTGGTGGCATGACATTACATCAAGCGAGGTTTCATGTTTTTCTGATCATTTTTTAATATTTTGGAATTAAAATTCCATGGCGCTCCATGCATGGGTCCATGCCGTGACACCAATATGTTTGAAAGTTCCTTCTAATTTACTGCACATAGAATTAACTCACACACAAGTACACAAATATGATTTTTCAAACCGTTATGGTTAGCTGTTGCATGTAGATGTCGTTCAAATTTGAATTACGGTCATTAAATGGATAGAAAATCACTCAAATGTCTTTAAAAGGTCAAATGATCCCTGAAATTATTCAAATTTTCACATGATAGTTGTATTAGTGCATGTTAAATGTAGAAAAAATTTGAAGGCCATAAGAGGAAGTTATCTTCCGTTCGTCATCAAACATGCGTTGTTCCCTCTCGGAAACAAGAGCCTTCTAGTAAGTTGCTATGGTTTGTGAGGGGTTGTGTCCAAATTTCGTCAAATAGGCCAATTTTTTTACCACATCGTCTTGGTGGCATGACATTACATCAAGCGAGGTTTCATGTTTTTCTGATCATTTTTTTTTGGAATTACAATGCCATGGCACTCCATGCATTTGTCCATGCCGTGACACTAATATGTTTGAAAATTCCTTCTAATTTACTGCACATGGAATTAACTCACACACAAGTACAAAAATATGATTTTTCAAACTGTTATGGTTAGCTGTTGCATGTAGATGTCGTTCAAATTTGAATTACGGTCATTAAATGGATAGAAAATCACCCAAATGTCTTTAAAAGGTCAAATGACCCCTGAAATTTTCCAAATTTTCACATGATAGTTGTATTATTGCATGTTAAATGTAGAAAAAATTTGAAGGCCATAAGAGGAAGCTATCTCCCGTTCGTCATCAAACATGCATTGTTCCCTCTCGGAAACAAGAGCCTTCTAGTAAGTTGCTACGGTTTGTGAGGGGGGTGTGTCCAAATTTCGTCAAACAAGCCAATTTTTTTACCACATCGTCTTGGTGGCATGACATTACATCAAGCGAGGTTTCATGTTTTTCTGATCTTTTTTATTTTTTTGAATTAAAATGCCATGGCACTCCATGCATGTGTCCATGCCGTGACACCAATATGATTGAAAATTCCTTCTAATTTACAGCACATGGAATTAACTCGCACACAAGTAGGCAAATATGATTTTTCAAACCTTTATGGTTAGCTGTTGCATGTAGATGTAGTTCAAATTTGAATTATGGTCATTAAATGGCTAGAAAATCACTTAAATATCTTTAAAAGGTCAAATGACCCATAGAATTTTCCAAATTTTCACATGATAGTTGTATTACTGCACGTTAAATGTAGAAAAAATTGAAGGCTGTAAGAGGAAGCTATCTCCCGTTCGTCATCAAACATGCATTGTCCCCTCTCGGAACCATGAGCCTTCTAATGAGTTTCTCCGGCTTGTGAGGGGTGTGTGTCCAAACTTTCGTCAAACAGGCCAATTTTTTACCACATCATCTTGGTGGCATGACATTACATCAAGCGAGGTTTCATGTTTTCTGATCATTTTTTAATATTTTGGAATTAAAATTCCATGGCGCTCCATGCATGGGTCCATGCCGTGACACCAATATGTTTGAAAGTTCCTTCTAATTTACTGCACATAGAATTAACTCACACACAAGTACACAAATATGATTTTTCAAACCGTTATGGTTAGCTGTTGCATGTAGATGTCGTTCAAATTTGAATTACGGTCATTAAATGGATAGAAAATCACTCAAATGTCTTTAAAAGGTCAAATGATCCCTGAAATTATTCAAATTTTCACATGATAGTTGTATTAGTGCATGTTAAATGTAGAAAAAATTTGAAGGCCATAAGAGGAAGTTATCTCCCGTTCGTCATCAAACATGCATTGTTCCCTCTCGGAAACAAGAGCCTTCTAGTAAGTTGCTATGGTTTGTGAGCGGTTGTGTCCAAATTTCGTCAAATAGGCCAATTTTTTTACCACATCGTCTTGGTGGCATGACATTACATCAAGCGAGGTTTCATGTTTTTCTGATCATTTTTTTTTTGGAATTACAATGCCATGGCACTCCATGCATGTGTCCATGCCGTGACACCAATATGTTTGAAAATTCCTTCTAATTTACTGCACATGGAATTAACTCACACACAAGTACAAAAATATGATTTTTCAAACTGTTATGGTTAGCTGTTGCATGTAGATGTCGTTCAAATTTGAATTACGGTCATTAAATGGATAGAAAATCACCCAAATGTCTTTAAAAGGTCAAATGACCCCTGAAATTTTCCAAATTTTCACATGATAGTTGTATTATTGCATGTTAAATGTAGAAAAAATTTGAAGGCCATAAGAGGAAGCTATCTCCCGTTCGTCATCAAACATGCATTGTTCCCTCTCGGAAACAAGAGCCTTCTAGTAAGTTGCTACGGTTTGTGAGGGGGGTGTGTCCAAATTTCGTCAAACAAGCCAATTTTTTTACCACATCGTCTTGGTGGCATGACATTACATCAAGCGAGGTTTCATGTTTTTCTGATAATTTTTTTTTTTTTGAATTAAAATGCCATGGCACTCCATGCATGTGTCCATGCCGTGACACCAATATGATTGAAAATTCCTTCTAATTTACAGCACATGGAATTAACTCGCACACAAGTAGGCAAATATGAGTTTTCAAACCTTTATGGTTAGCTGTTGCATGTAGATGTAGTTCAAATTTGAATTACGGTCATTAAATGGCTAGAAAATCACTTAAATATCTTTAAAAGGTCAAATGACCCATAGAATTTTCCAAATTTTCACATGATAGTTGTATTACTGCACGTTAAATGTAGAAAAAAATTGAAGGCTGTAAGAGGAAGCTATCTCCCGTTCGTCATCAAACATGCATTGTCCCCTCTCGGAACCATGAGCCTTCTAGTGAGTTTCTCCGGCTTGTGAGGGGTGTGTGTCCAAACTTTCGTCCAACAGGCCAATTTTTTACCACATCATCTTGGTGGCATGACATTACATCAAGCGAGGTTTCATGTTTTTCTGATCATTTTTTAATATTTTGGAATTAAAATTCCATGGCGCTCCATCCATGGGTCCATGCCGTGACACCAATATGTTTGAAAGTTCCTTCTAATTTACTGCACATAGAATTAACTCACACACAAGTACACAAATATGATTTTTCAAACCGTTATGGTTAGCTGTTGCATGTAGATGTCGTTCAAATTTGAATTACGGTCATTAAATGGATAGAAAATCACTCGAATGTCTTTAAAAGGTCAAATGATCCCTGAAATTATTCAAATTTTCACATGATAGTTGTATTAGTGCATGTTAAATGTAGAAAAAAATTGAAGGCCATAAGAGGAAGTTATCTTCCGTTCGTCATCAAACATGCATTGTTCCCTCTCGGAAACAAGAGCCTTCTAGTAAGTTGCTATGGTTTGTGAGGGATTGTGTCCAAATTTCGTCAAATAGGCCAATTTTTTTACTACATCGTCTTGGTGGCATGACATTACATCAAGCGAGGTTTCATGTTTTTCTGATCATTTTTTTTTGGAATTACAATGCCATGGCACTCCATGCATGTGTCCATGCCGTGACACCAATATGTTTGAAAATTCCTTCTAATTTACTGCACATGGAATTAACTCACACACAAGTACAAAAATATGATTTTTCAAATTGTTATGGTTAGCTGTTGCATGTAGATGTCGTTCAAATTTGAATTACGGTCATTAAATGGATAGAAAATCACCCAAATGTCTTTAAAAGGTCAAATGACCCCTGAAATTTTCCAAATTTTCACATGATAGTTGTATTATTGCATGTTAAATGTAGAAAAAAATTGAAGGCCATAAGAGGAAGCTATCTCCCGTTCGTCATCAAACATGCATTGTTCCCTCTCGGAAACAAGAGCCTTCTAGTAAGTTGCTACGGTTTGTGAGGGGGGTGTGTCCAAATTTCGTCAAACAAGCCAATTTTTTTACCACATCGTCTTGGTGGCATGACATTACATCAAGCGAGGTTTCATGTTTTTCTGATCATTTTTTATTTTTTTGAATTAAAATGCCATGGCACTCCATGCATGTGTCCATGCCGTGACACCAATATGATTGAAAATTCCTTCTAATTTACAGCACATGGAATTAACTCGCACACAAGTAGGCAAATATGATTTTTCAAACCTTTATGGTTAGCTGTTGCATGTAGATGTAGTTCAAATTTGAATTACGGTCATTAAATGGCTAGAAAATCACTTAAATATCTTTAAAAGGTCAAATGACCCATAGAATTTTCCAAATTTTCACATGATAGTTGTATTACTGCACGTTAAATGTAGAAAAAAATTGAAGGCTGTAAGAGGAAGCTATCTCCCGTTCGTCATCAAACATGCATTGTCCCCTCTCGGAACCATGAGCCTTCTAGTGAGTTTCTCCGGCTTGTGAGGGGTGTGTGTCCAAACTTTCGTCAAACAGGCCAATTTTTTACCACATCATCTTGGTGGCATGACATTACATCAAGCGAGGTTTCATGTTTTTCTGATCATTTTTTAATATTTTGGAATTAAAATTCCATGGCGCTCCATGCATGGGTCCATGCCGTGACACCAATATGTTTGAAAGTTCCTTCTAATTTACTGCACATAGAATTAACTCACACACAAGTACACAAATATGATTTTTCAAACCGTTATGGTTAGCTGTTGCATGTAGATGTCGTTCAAATTTGAATTACGGTCATTAAATGGATAGAAAATCACTCAAATGTCTTTAAAAGGTCAAATGATCCCTGAAATTATTCAAATTTTCACATGATAGTTGTATTAGTGCATGTTAAATGTAGAAAAAATTTGAAGGCCATAAGAGGAAGTTATCTCCCGTTCGTCATCAAACATGCATTGTTCCCTCTCGGAAACAAGAGCCTTCTAGTAAGTTGCTATGGTTTGTGAGGGGTTGTGTCCAAATTTCGTCAAATAGGCCAATTTTTTTACCACATCGTCTTGGTGGCATGACATTACATCAAGCGAGGTTTCATGTTTTTCTGATCATTTTTTTTTGGAATTACAATGCCATGGCACTCCATGCATGTGTCCATGCCGTGACACCAATATGTTTGAAAATTCCTTCTAATTTACTGCACATGGAATTAACTCACACACAAGTACAAAAATATGATTTTTCAAACTGTTATGGTTAGCTGTTGCATGTAGATGTCGTTCAAATTTGAATTACGGTCATTAAATGAATAGAAAATCACCCAAATGTCTTTAAAAGGTCAAATGACCCCTGAAATTTTCCAAATTTTCACATGATAGTTGTATTATTGCATGTTAAATGTAGAAAAAATTTGAAGGCCATAAGAGGAAGCTATCTCCCGTTCGTCATCAAACATGCATTGTACCCTCTCGGAAACAAGAGCCTTCTAGTAAGTTGCTACGGTTTGTGAGGGGGGTGTGTCCAAATTTCGTCAAACAAGCCAATTTTTTTACCACATCGTCTTGGTGGCATGACATTACATCAAGAGAGGTTTCATGTTTTTCTGATCATTTTTTATTTTTTTTTGAATTAAAATGCCATGGCACTCCATGCATGTGTCCATGCCGTGACACCAATATGATTGAAAATTCCTTCTAATTTACAGCACATGGAATTAACTCGCACACAAGTAGGCAAATATGATTTTTCAAACCTTTATGGTTAGCTGTTGCATGTAGATGTAGTTCAAATTTGAATTACGGTCATTAAATGGCTAGAAAATCACTTAAATATCTTTAAAAGGTCAAATGACCCATAGACTTTTCCAAATGTTCACATGATAGTTGTATTACTGCACGTTAAATGAAGAAAAAAATTGAAGGCCGTAAGAGGAAGCTATCTCCCGTTCGTCATCGAACATGCATTGTCCCCTCTCGGAACCATGAGCCTTCTAGTGAGTTGCTCCGGTTTGTGAGGGGTGTGTGTCCAAACTTTCGTCAAACAGGCCAATTTTTTACCACATCATCTTGGTGGCATGACATTACATCAAGCGAGGTTTCATGTTTTTCTGATCATTTTTTAATATTTTGGAATTAAAATTCCATGGCGCTCCATGCATGGGTCCATGCCGTGACACCAATATGTTTGAAAGTTCCTTCTAATTTACTGCACATAGAATTAACTCACACACAAGTACACAAATATGATTTTTCAAACCGTTATGGTTAGCTGTTGCATGTAGATGTCGTTCAAATTTGAATTACGGTCATTAAATGGATAGAAAATCACTCAAATGTCTTTAAAAGGTCAAATGATCCCTGAAATTATTCAAATTTTCACATGATAGTTGTATTAGTGCATGTTAAATGTAGAAAAAATTTGAAGGCCATAAGAGGAAGTTATCTCCCGTTCGTCATCAAACATGCATTGTTCCCTCTCGGAAACAAGAGCCTTCTAGTAAGTTGCTATGGTTTGTGAGGGGGTGTGTCCAAATTTCGTAAAATAGGCCAATTTTTTTACCACATCGTCTTGGTGGCATGACATTACATCAAGCGAGGTTTCATGTTTTTCTGATCATTTTTTATTTTTTTGGAATTACAATGCCATGGCACTCCATGCATGTGTCCATGCCGTGACACCAATATGTTTGAAAATTCCTTCTAATTTACTGCACATGGAATTAACTCACACACAAGTACAAAAATATGATTTTTCAAACTGTTATGGTTAGCTGTTGCATGTAGATGTCGTTCAAATTTGAATTACGGTCATTAAATGGATAGAAAATCACCCAAATGTCTTTAAAAGGTCAAATGACCCCTGAAATTCTCTAAATTTTCACATGATAGTTGTATTATTGCATGTTAAATGTAGAAAAAATTTGAAGGCCATAAGAGGAAGCTATCTCCCGTTCGTCATCAAACATGCATTGTTCCCTCTCGGAAACAAGAGCCTTCTAGTAAGTTGCTCCGGTTTGTGAGGGGGGTGTGTCCAAATTTCGTCAAACAAGCCAATTTTTTTACCACATCGTCTTGGTGGCATGACATTACATCAAGCGAGGTTTCATGTTTTTCTCATCATTTTTTATTTTTATTTTGAATTAAAATGCCATGGCACTCCATGCATGTGTCCATGCCGTGACACCAATATGATTGAAAATTCCTTCTAATTTACAGCACATGGAATTAACTAGCACACAAGTAGGCAAATATGATTTTTCAAACCTTTATGGTTAGCTGTTGCATGTAGATGTATTTCAAATTTGAATTACGGTCATTATATGGCTAGAAAATCACTTAAATGTCTTTAAAAGGTCAAATGACCCATAGACTTTTCCAAATGTGCACATGATAGTTGTATTACTGCACGTTAAATGTAGAAAAATATTGAAGGCCGTAAGAGGAAGCTATCTCCCGTTCGTCATCGAACATGCATTGTCCCCTCTCGGAACCATGAGCCTTCTAGTGAGTTGCTCCGGTTTGTGAGGGGTGTGTGTCCAAACTTTCGTCTAACAGGCCAATTTTTTACCACATCATCTTGGTGGCATGACATTACATCAAGCGAGGTTTCATGTTTTTCTGATCATTTTTTAATATTTTGGAATTAAAATTCCATGGCGCTCCATGCATGGGTCCATGCCGTGACACCAATTTGTTTGAAAGTTCCTTCTAATTTACTGCACATAGAATTAACTCACACACAAGTACACAAATATGATTTTTTAAACCGTTATGGTTAGCTGTTGCATGTAGATGTCGTTCAAATTTGAATTACGGTCATTAAATGGATAGAAAATCACTCAAATGTCTTTAAAAGGTCAAATGATCCCTGAAGTTATTCAAATTTTCACATGATAGTTGTATTAGTGCATGTTAAATGTAGAAAAAATTTGAAGGCCATAAGAGGAAGTTATCTCCCGTTCGTCATCAAACATGCATTGTTCCCTCTCGGAAACAAGAGCCTTCTAGTAAGTTGCTATGGTTTGTGAGGGGGTGTGTCCAAATTTCGTCAAATAGGCCAATTTTTTTACCACATCGTCTTGGTGGCATGACATTACATCAAGCGAGGTTTCATGTTTTTCTGATCATTTTTTATTTTTTTGGAATTACAATGCCATGGCACTCCATGCATGTGTCCATGCCGTGACACCAATATGTTTGAAAGTTCCTTCTAATTTACTTCACATGGAATTAACTCACACACAAGTACACAAATATGATTTTTCAAACCGTTATGGTTAGCTGTTGCATGTAGATGTTCAAATTTGAATTACGGTCATTAAATGGATAGAAAATCACCCAAATGTCTTTAAAAGGTCAAATGACCCCTGAAATTCTCCAAATTTTCACATGATAGTTGTATTATTGCATGTTAAATGTAGAAAAAATTTGAAGGCCATAAGAGGAAGCTATCTCCCGTTCGTCATCAAACATGCATTGTTCCCTCTCGGAAACAAGAGCCTTCTAGTAAGTTGCTCCGGTTTGTGAGGGGGGTGTGTCCATATTTCGTCAAACAAGCCAATTTTTTTACCACATCGTCTTGGTGGCATGACATTACATCAAGCGAGGTTTCATGTTTTTCTGATCATTTTTTATTTTTTTTGAATTAAAATGCCATGGCACTCCATGCATGTGTCCATGTCGTGACACCAATATGATTGAAAATTCCTTCTAATTTACTGCACATGGATTTAACTAGCACACAAGTAGGCAAATATGATTTTTCAAACCTTTATGGTTAGCTGTTGCATGTAGATGTAGTTCAAATTTGAATTACGGTCATTATATGGCTAGAAAATCACTTAAATGTCTTTAAAAGGTCAAATGACCCATAGACTTTTCCAAATGTTCACATGATAGTTGTATTACTGCACATTAAATGTAGAAAAATATTGAAGGCCGTAAGAGGAAGCTATCTCCCGTTCGTCATCGAACATGCATTGTCCCCTCTCGGAACCATGAGCCTTCTAGTGAGTTGCTCCGGTTTGTGAGGGGTGTGTGTCCAAACTTTCGTCAAACAGGCCAATTTTTTACCACATCATCTTGGTGGCATGACATTACATCAAGCGAGGTTTCATGTTTTTCTGATCATTTTTTAATATTTTGGAATTAATATTCCATGGCGCTCCATGCATGGGTCCATGCCGTCAGACCAATATGATTGAAAATTCCTTCTAATTTACTGCACACGGAATTAACTCGCACACAAGTACACAAATATGATTTTTCGAACCTTTATGGTTAACTGTTGCATGTAGATGTCGTTCAAATTTGAATTACGGTCATTAAATGGATAGAAAATCACCCAAATGTCTTTAAAAGGTCATATGACCCCTGAAATTCTCCAAATTTTCACATGATAGTTGTATTAGTGCATGTTAAATGTAGAAAAAATTTGAAGGCCATAAGTTGCTAGTAAGTTGGAACAAGAGCCTTCTAGTAAGTTGCTACGGTTTGTGAGGGTGGTGTGTCCAAATTTCGTCAAACAGGCCAATTTTTTCACCACATCATCTTGGTGGCATGACATTACATCAAGCGAGGTTTCATGTTTTTCTGATCATTTTTTTGAATTAAAATGCCATGGCACTCCATGCATGTGTCCATGCCGTGACACCAATATGTTTGAAAGTTCCTTCTAATTTACTTCACATGGAATTAACTCACACACAAGTACACAAATATGATTTTTCAAACCGTTATGGTTAGCTGTTGCATGTAGATGTCGTTGAAATTTGAATTGCGGTCATTAAATGGATAGAAAATCACTCAAATGTCTTTAAAAGGTCAAATGATCCCTGAAATTTTCCAAATTTTCACATGATAGTTGTATTAGTGCATGTTAAATGTAGAAAACATTTGAAGGCCATAAGAGGAAGCTATCTCCCGTTCGTCATCAAACATGCATTGTTCCCTCTCGGAAACAAGAGCCTTCTAGTAAGTTGCTACGGTTTGTGAGGGGCGTGTGTCCAAATTTCATCAAACAGGGCAATTTTTTTACCACATCGTCTTGGTGGCATGACATTACATCAAGCGAGGTTTCATGTTTTTCTGATCATTTTTTATTTTTTTGAATTAAAATGCCATGGCACTCCATGCATGGGTCCATGCCGTGACAACAATATGATTGAAAATTCCTTCTAATTTACTGCACATGGAATTAACTCGCACACAACTACGCAAATATGGTTTTTGAAACCGTTATGGTTAGCTGTTGCATGTAGATCTCGTTCAAATTTGAATTACAGTCATTAAATGGATAGAAAATCACTCAAATGTCTTTAAAAGGTCAAATGACCCCTGAAATTTTCCAAATTTTCACATGATAGTTGTATTAGTGCATGTTAAATGTAGAAAAATTTGAAGGCCATAAGAGGAAGCTATCTCCCGTTCGTCATCAAACATGCATTGTTCCCTCTCGGAAACAAGAGCCTTCTAG
The DNA here is from genome assembly GCF_018294505.1 of Triticum aestivum. Taxonomy (NCBI): domain Eukaryota; kingdom Viridiplantae; phylum Streptophyta; class Magnoliopsida; order Poales; family Poaceae; genus Triticum; species Triticum aestivum. Next base: position 225,154,163 of record NC_057802.1, read on the forward strand.
TAAGTTGCTACGGTTTGTGAGGGGGGTGTGTCCAAATTTCGTCAAATAGGCCAATTTTTTTACCACATCGTCTTGGTGGCATGACATTAAATCAAGCGAGATTTCATGTTTTTCTGATCATTTTTTATTTTTTTCGAATTAAAATGCCATGGCACTCCATGCATGTGTCCATGCCGTGACCCCAATATGATTGAAAATTCCTTCTAATTTACTGCACATGGAATTAACTCGCACACAAGTACGCAAATATGATATTTCAAACCTTTATGGTTAGTTGTTGCATGTAGATGTAGTTCAAATTTGAATTACGGTCATTAAATGGCTAGAAAAACACCTAAATATCTTTAAAAGGTCAAATGACCCATAGAATTTTCCAAATTTTCACATGATAGTTGTATTACTACACGTTAAATCTAGAAAAAAATTGAAGGCCGTAAGAGGAAGCTATCTCCCGTTCGTCATCGAACATGCATTGTCCGCTCTCGGAACCATGAGCCTTCTAGTGAGTTGCTCCGGTTTGTGAGGGGTGTGTGTCCAAACTTTCGTCAAACAGGCCAATTTTTTACCACATCATCTTGGTGGCATGACATTACATCCAGCGAGGTTTCATGTTTTTCTGATCATTTTTTAATATTTTGGAATTAAAATTCCATGGCGCTCCATGCATGGGTCCATGCCGTCAGACCAATATGTTTGAAAATTCCTTCTAATTTACTACACACGGAATTAACTCGCACACAAGTACACAAATATGATTTTTCGAACCTTTATGGTTAGCTGTTGCATATAGATGTCGTTCAAATTTGAATTACGGTCATTAAATGGATAGAAAATCACTTAAATGTCTTTAAAAGGTCAAATGACCCCTGAAATTTTCCAAATTTTCACATGACAGTTGTATTAGTGCATGTTAAATGTAGAAAAAATTTGAAGCCTGTAAGAGGAAGCTATCTCCCGTTCGTCATCAAACATGCATTGTTCCCTCTTGGAAACAAGAGCCTTCTAGTAGGTTGCTACGGTTTGTGAGGGTGGTGTGTCCAAATTTCGTCAAACAGGCCAATTTTTTACCACATCATCTTGGTGGCATGACATTACATCAAGCGAGGTTTCATGTTTTTCTGATCATTTTTTATTTTTTTTTGGAATTAAAATGCCATGGCACTCCATGCATGTGTCCATGCCGTGACACAAATATGTTTGAAAGTTCCTTCTAATTTACTTCACATGGAATTAACTCACACACAAGTACACAAATATGATTTTTCAAACCGTTATGGTTAGCTGTTGCATGTAGATGTCGTTCAAATTTGAATTACGGTCATTAAATGGATAGAAAATCACTCAAATGTCTTTAAAAGGTCAAATGATCCTTGAAATTTTCCAAATTTTCACATGATAGTTGTATTAGTGCATGTTAAATGTAGAAAAAATTTGAAGGCCATAAGAGGAAGCTATCTCCCGTTCGTCATCAAACATGCATTGTTCCCTCTTGGAAACAACAGCCTTCTAGTAAGTTGCTACGGTTTGTGAGGGTGGTGTGTCCAAATTTCGTCAAACAGGCCAATTTTTTCACCACATCATCTTGGTGGCATGACATTACATCAAGCGAGGTTTCATGTTTTTCTGATCATTTTTTTGAATTAAAATGCCATGGCACTCCATGCATGTGTCCATGCCGTGACACCAATATGTTTGAAAGTTCCTTCTAATTTACTTCACATGGAATTAACTCACACACAAGTACACAAATATGATTTTTCAAACCGTTATGGTTAGCTGTTGCATGTAGATGTCGTTGAAATTTGAATTACGGTCATTAAATGGATAGAAAATCACTCAAATGTCTTTAAAAGGTCAAATGATCCCTGAAATTTTCCAAATTTTCACATGATAGTTGTATTAGTGCATGTTAAATGTAGAAAACATTTGAAGGCCATAAGAGGAAGCTATCTCCCGTTCGTCATCAAACATGCATTGTTCCCTCTCGGAAACAAGAAGCTTCTAGTAAGTTGCTCCGGTTTGTGAGGGGCGTGTGTCAAAATTTCGTCAAACAGGCCAATTTTTTTACCAGATCGTCTTGGTGGCATGACATTACATCAAGCGAGGTTTCATGTTTTTCTGATCATTTTTTATTTTTTTCGAATTAAAATGCCATGGCACTCCATGCATGTGTCCATGCCGTGACACCAATATGATTGAAAATTCCTTCTAATTTACTGCACATGGAATTAACTCGCACACAAGTACGCAAATATGATATTTCAAACCTTTATGGTTAGTTGTTGCATGTAGATGTAGTTCAAATTTGAATTACGGTCATTAAATGGCTAGAAAATCACTTAAATATATTTAAAAGGTCAAATGACCCATAGAATTTTCGAAATTTTCACATGATAGTTGTATTACTACACGTTAAATGTAGAAAAAAATTGAAGGCCGTAAGAGGAAGCTATCTCCCGTTCGTCATCAAACATGCATTGTCCGCTCTCGGAACCATGAGCCTTCTAGTGAGTTGCTCCGGTTTGTGAGGGGTGTGTGTCCAAACTTTCGTCAAACAGGCCAATTTTTTACCACATCATCTTGGTGGCATGACATTACATCCAGCGAGGTTTCATGTTTTTCTGATCATTTTTTAATATTTTGGAATTAAAATTCCATGGCGCTCCATGCATGGGTCCATGCCGTCAGACCAATATGTTTGAAAATTCCTTCTAATTTACTACACACGGAATTAACTCGCACACAAGTACACAAATATGATTTTTCGAACCTTTATGGTTAGCTGTTGCATATAGATGTCGTTCAAATTTGAATTACGGTCATTAAATGGATAGAAAATCACTTAAATGTCTTTAAAAGGTCAAATGACCCCTGAAATTTTCCAAATTTTCACATGATAGTTGTATTAGTGCATGTTAAATGTAGAAAAAATTTGAAGCCTGTAAGAGGAAGCTATCTCCCGTTCGTCATCAAACATGCATTGTTCCCTCTTGGAAACAAGAGCCTTCTAGTAGGTTGCTACGGTTTGTGAGGGTGGTGTGTCCAAATTTCGTCAAACAGGCCAATTTTTTACCACATCATCTTGGTGGCATGACATTACATCAAGCGAGGTTTCATGTTTTTCTGATCATTTTTTATTTTTTTTTGGAATTAAAATGCCATGGCACTCCATGCATGTGTCAAAGCCGTGACACAAATATGTTTGAAAGTTCCTTCTAATTTACTTCACATGGAATTAACTCACACACAAGTACACAAATATGATTTTTCAAACCGTTATGGTTAGCTGTTGCATGTAGATGTCATTCAAATTTGAATTACGGTCATTAAATGGATAGAAAATCACTCAAATGTCTTTAAAAGGTCAAATGATCCTTGAAATTTTCCAAATTTTGACATAACAGTTGTATTAGTGCATGTTGAATGTAGAAAACATTTGAAGGCCATAAGAGGAAGCTATCTCCCGTTCGTCATCAAACATGCATTGTTCCCTCTCAGAAACAAGAGCCTTCTAGTAAGTTGCTAGGGTTTGTGAGGGGCGTGTGTCCAAATTACGTCAAACAGGCCAATTTTTTTACCACATCGTCTTGGTGGCATGACATTACATCAAGCGAGGTTTCATGTTTTTCTGATCATTTTTTATTTTTTTGAATTAAAATGCCATGGCACTCCATGCATGTGTCCATGCCGTGACACCAATATGATTGAAAATTCCTTCTAATTTACTGCACATGGAATTAACTCGCACACAACTACGCAAATATGGTTTTTCAAACCTTTATGGGTAGCTGTTGCATATAGATGTTGTTCAAATTTGAATTACGGTCATTAAATGGCTAGTAAATCACTTAAATGTCTTTAAAAGGTCAAATGACCTCTGAAATTTTCCAAATTTTCACATGACAGTTGTATTAGTGCATGTTAAATGTAGAAAAAATTTGAAGGCCGTAAGAGGAAACTATCTCTCGTTCGACATCAAACATGCATTGTCCCCTCTCGGAAACAAGAGCCTTCTAGTGAGTTGCTCCGGTTTGTGAGGGGTGTGTGTCCAAATTTCGTCAAACAGGCCAATTTTTTTACCACATCATCTTGGTGGCGTGACATTACATCAAGCGAGGTTTCACGTTTTTCTGATCATTTTTTAATATTTGGGAATTAAAACTCCATGGCGCTCCATGCATGTGTCCATGCCGTGAGACCAATATGTTTGAAAATTCCTTCTAAATTACTGCACACGGAATTAAGTCGCACACAAGTACACAAATATGATTTTTCAAACCGTTATGGTTAGCTATTGCATGTAGATGTCGTTCAAATTTGAATTACGGTCATTAAATGGATAGAAAATCACTTAAATGTCTTTAAAAGGTCAAATGACCCCTGAAATTTTCAAAATATTCATGTGACAGTTGTATTAGTGCATGTTAAATGTAGAAAAAATTTGAAGGCCACAAGAGGAAGCTATCTCTTGTTCGTCATCAAAATGCATTGTTCCCTCTCGGAACCACGAGCATTCTAGTGAGTTGCTCCAGTTTGTGAGGGGTGTGTGTCCAAACTTTCGTCAAACATCCATTTTTTTACCACATCATCTTGGTGGCATGACATTACATCAAGCAAGGTTTCATGTGTTTTTGATCCTTTTTTAATTTTTTGGAATTTAAATTCCATGGAACTCCATGCATGTGTCCAGGGCATGAGACCAGTATGTTCCAAATTTCTTCCAATTTACTGCACATGGAATTAACTGGCACACAAGTACACAAATATGATTTTTCAAACCATTACGGTTAGCTGTTGCATGTAGATGTAGTCCAAATATGGATTACGGTCATTAAATGGCTAGAAAATAATTTAAATGTCTTAAAAAGTTCAAATGGCCCTTGAAATTTTCCAAATTTTGATACGACAGTTGTATTAGTGCACCTTAACTATAGAAATTTTTTGAAGCCCGTAAGAGGAAGCTATCGCCCGTTCGTCATCAAACATGCATTGCTCCCTCTCGGAACCACGAGTCTTCTAGTTAGTTTCTTCGGGGTGTGTGTCCAAACTTTTGTCCAACATGCCAAATTCTTTACCACATCATCTTGGTGGCATGACATTACATCAAGCAAGGTTTCATGTGTTTCTTATCTTTTTTTAATTTTTTGGAATTTAAATGCCGTGGCACTCCATGCTTAATTGTGTCATAGCCATGAGACCAATATGTTCGAAAATTCCTTGCAATTTACTGCACATGGAATTAACTCGCACACAAGTACACAAAATATTACTTTTCAGACCCTTATGATTAGCTGTTGCATGTACATGTAGTTCAAATTTGAATTACTTTCATTAAATGGCTAGAAAATCAGTTAAATGTTTTAAAAGGTCAAATGACCCCTGAAATTTTCCAAAATTTGACATGACAGTTGTATTAGTACTACAAATTTTCTCATACATTTAAAACTCCATCCGTTGCCACATTACTCCAAATTCGTCTTTCACAGCTAATAAAAAATATCAACAACATCACACATAGTTTTTTGTAGAAACCGTTTGCGATGAAAATTCTTGGGTCTATTTAAGTCTTCCTCCTTAAGCTCGCCGGCTGGTCTCCTCCAGTGCCGGCAACCCCCGAATCCATGAATCCTGATCCCCATTCCTGCGACCCCTTCTTGCAAAGATGACACCGTGGAAACGCTTTGTCAAGGCCCATACGATGGCCGAGTCCTCCCCGAGCTCTGCCTCCTGCGCCGAGAGCGCGGCCACCTACGCCGAGACACTACAGGAATCAGGCCATTTGCCATGGAGGATGGCAAAAGCATGCTCGGCGGACGGCAAAGACCTTTGCCGTCCGCCAGCAGACGACAACATGTCCGGATGAACGAGCTACGGCAAAGGCATCTTTGCTGTCTGCTGGCGGACTGCAAAGATGAAATGGTGTTTATCGTCCTCCAGCGGACCGCAAAGGACCTGGACGGCAGATGTGTCAGCTACAGACCGTTAGTGGGTTAACAGCGTCCTTTGCCATCTGGCAGACGACAAAGACCTTTGCATATTTGTCGTCCGCCAGCATATGGCATAGCGATCCACGTGGTAGAACCTGGGGGCTGGCCTATTTGATTTCTTTGCCGTCCGCTGGCTGACGGCAAAGATGCAATGGTCTTTGCCGTCTGCCAGCGGACGACAAAGCAACCAAATAGCGAGCCTATTGCCCCAGGTTGCACAGGTAGCTGACACGTGGCATATTTGCCGTCTGCTGGCTGATGGCAAAGCTCTTTGTCGTCTGCCAGCAGACGGCAAAGAGCCTGTATAGCCCCTGTTTTTCCTTAAATTCATCCAATTCCATAGATATATTTATATATATACACATATGAAAATACTTTCAACAAGCATACCAACACATATACATACCAAAGCATATCCCTGCCATATGGATATGATCATCCAACACATATACATAGCAAATCAAAAGTCCATATGCAACATATATAGCTAGCCAACATATCCAACAACAAGCATACAATGGTATCATTCATACATACATATATAGGTAGCAAGTTTCACATAGTTCATCCTACAAAATCAAAACAAGAAGGAAGCATAAACAGAAGAGTAGACTCCATCAACTCAAGCTTCCTCATCTAAAGCAAATCTGCAAATTGGGAAAGAAGAAAGTTAGAAGAAGAAGAAGAAGAAGAAGAAGAAGAAAAAGAAGAATAAGAAGAAGATTTTTTTTCTTCTCTTTCTTTTTCTCCTCTCCTCTTCTTTATCTTATTCTTCTTGTAACTCAGGTAGGTAAAAATGCCATTTTATTGCTAAGCTAGGTAAAAATGCTAAGTGTAGGTCCTTTTAGAGCTAAGCTAGGTAAATATGTCATTTTGGAGCTTAGTAAGGTTATTATGTCATTTTCGAGGAAAATAAGCTAAGTCTATATCATTTTGGAGGTAACAAAGATTATCATGCCATTTTTGACCTAAGTATGCTAAGTATGTCATAAATGAACTGAAGAAGCAAAGTATAGCTCATTTTTTATGTCACTTAGGTAATTATGCCATTTAGGAGGAAAATAAGCTAAGTATCCATTTGTAAAGCAAAACACTAGAGAAAACTTACCCTCATCACAACAAATGTGATGAAGATCGCAACTAAGGTAACAATTGATCCAACGGCATAATGATACCAAACCTCATTATCAATGGCATATTTTCTAATCTTCTTAAGCTTCAGGCGCATTGCATCCATCTTCAAGCGCATTTGATTCATCATCATCTTGTGATCATCGATGACATCAGCAACATACAACTCCAATGTCATCTTCTCTTCTTTAATTCTTTTAATTTTCTCTTTCAAATACTCATTTTCTTTTTCAACTAAATTTAACTTCTCGACAAGAGGGTCGGTTTCAAATTCTGGTTCACATACCTCCTATATTAAAATATCTCTATGTCAACTTGATCGCCATAATTGTCATAAATGTGAAATGCAACAAATAGTTATGAAAGAGAATTTACCACGGCCGAATCATAAAGTGGGCGTGGGCCGACGGGGACGGACATCAAGACCATGGCACTATGTAAGAAACAATCATACAAAGTAAGAAAATTACACAAGTAACTATATAAATCGTACAATCATACAAGTAACTATATAAATCAAGTACAACATAAAAAATTGAATACCTAATAATAATCTGGATCGTCGGGTTCAATAAATGCATCATCATCATCACTATCAGTAATGACGTGCTCATCATCATCATTAATAAATGCATGATCATGTGGAAGGCCACCTTTACGTAATCGGTCAAGCATTGAAAGATAATCCGCAGCAATAACCTCTTCTAGTTCAGGCTCTTCTTGTTCCTACTAAGAGGTGAAGTCGGGTTCACTGTCGCTGTCTACTTCAATGTTCTGGGCTGATGTAGAGCGGTTCTTGAAACATTTTTTTGGAAAGACGTGTTTCTTGGAAGAATTCCCCTTCATATGTGTCTGGGTTAATGTGAGGTTCATAATCCTCTTCATTGGGGGGAGGTGGTCTAAAACGTGGCGGCACTTCATAAACGACATCCCAACCATTGAGATTTGGATCACTTTGACAGGCCCACGGTAGGTAGAAAACATGGGTTACCTGTTGAGCCATTATATAGACATCGAGAACATCCAAATGGGTTCTTTGTTTGATTTCCACTAGGCCTAAGTGTTCTTGAGTCCTTCTAGTCTCCTTCGGCTGGAACCAATAACATTTGAAGACTAAGACGTTTGGTGGGTTTGCACCATAGAATTGAAGTTCATAAATTGTTTCAACTCTTCCATAATACTCAGTATCTCCTTCGCCGATAGTAGAGACAAAACAATTTGCAGACTTTCAGTCGACCATAGATAGCACTTTTCCATAGGTACGAAAGCGATACCCGTTGATGTCATATTTGTCAAATGAACGGACCTTGAAGTCAAAACCAATAGTGACTTGTCTCAATTCGGTGTCCATTAACTCTGAATTAGCCTACAAGTTTAATACTAAAGGGATTGTTGCATTAGCCACAAATTAGATGAAGTAATGAAATGGTCTAATGGAAATTACCGATTGTATGAACAAAGAGATGGAACTGGGATAGCCGCCTCCATGCTTTGCCAGAAGCTCATACTCTTTGACGGAATCCTTTTGGATCACCGCTCCATACGAGAATTTGGGGACGTATCGACTATATCAAATTTATCTGGGAATAAGAGAAATTCAAAGGAATTAGAAGTTGAGAAACAATGTACCGAGAACTTACTCGATGTACGGCCGCACTTCTACTAGGTTGGTGAAGATATACAACGAAATGATCTGCCATTCTTCGAACTCCAACATTAAAGAATTAGAAGCACCGGCTGGTGCGATATCCCCTTTGTATAGGCTGAGGTTGAATCCACCCTTTTTAGGTTCGTCAGCATTGTACCGAGGCTTCGGATTATGCAAATGATGATTTTTGCCTTCATAGTGTGTTGTCACGAAGTTTGCCGCCTCCTTAGTAATGAATGCCTCAGCCATCGATGCTTTTCTAAGTTTATTTTTACATTTTGCTCGTAGCATCTTCTGCATCCTCTCAGTGGCATAGCACCAACAATTTTGCACGGGCCCCCGAATTTTGCCTCGGTTGGGAGATGCAAAATCAAGTGCTGCATTGGATTAAAGAAGCCTGGCGGAAAGATCTTCTCTAACTTGCAGATCAACTCCGGTGCCAACTCTTCCATTTCTTCTAGTAGGCCAGGCGATAGTTCTTTCACACAAAGGACATGGAAGAAATAGCTTAGCTAACGAATAGCGCATACACCGACAAGTCATGCGTCGAGTACATGTACCAGTCATGCAATATGAAGTTCTGTTTGCTAAAGGCGTCGTATGTCTTGAACCCATTATCCCAGGCTTCTTGCAATTCGTCCTTCAGCGGCTGCATGTACACATTCATATTCTTCCCCGGAATTATCAACATCAGGAAAATGTTCTTTCTTTGCGTAATCTGTCCGGGGGGAGATTGAGTGGAAAGACAAATATGGGCCAACAACTGTATTGGGCTGCTGTCGGTGTCAAAACCGGCGGATCTCGGGTAGGGGGTCCTGAACTGTGCATCTAGGATCGATGGTAACAGGAGACGGGGGACACGATGTTTACCCAAGTTCGTGCCCTCTCTATGGAGGTAATACCCTACTTCCTGCTTGATTGGTCTTGATGAACATGAGTGTTACAAGAGTTGATCTACCACGAGATCGTAATGGCTAAACCCTAGAAGTCTAGCCTATGAGTATATGGTAATGAATCTGTCCTATCCGGACTATGCTCTCCGGTTTACATAGACACCGGAGAGATCTAGGGTTACACGAGGTCGGTTACATAAGAGGGAATCTTCATAGTCGGTCGCCAAGCTTGCCTTCTACGCCAAGGAGAGTCCAATCCAGACACGGGTATAGTCTTCGGTCTTCGTGTCCTCATAGCCCATCAGTCCGTCCCATGGATAACAGGCCGGACGCCCGAGGACCCCTTAGTCCAGGACTCCCTCAGTAGCCCCTGAACCTGGCTTCAATGACGAGGAGTCCGGCGCGCAGATTGTCTTCAGCATTGTAAGGCGAGTTCCCCTTTTTCCGAACTCCAAGACGGTCTTCAGATGTAATGTTTATATCCGGACCTGTCACACACCATGCACAATCGCAGAGAGAATATACATACTTTTACACGAACCTGCCGATAGTTTTTAATGACGATACGCCTGTCCGGTTATAACTTCGAACCGTTATCCCACGTTTCAAGATGTGGTTGCTATTGGCACGTCTTGTCGAAGCGGAGATCGTGTCCCCTCATTGCGGGATTCTCATCAATGCAGGCATGGGTAACCCAACCGTGCCGTTTATACAGCCCTTGGGAATAGGCAAATCTCAAGGCGAGTGAAGAGACGTTTTAATATTGGCTGCCTTTATAAGGAGATAAGGATTCCCCATTCCTCTTCACGCTTTCTCTCTGTCTCCGTCTTCCCGATCTCAAGCTCCATCGCCCAAGTTCCAATCTCCTTTCCACCCCAGCAACCATGTCCGGATCCGGTGGTTAGGGCAAGTGGATGGTCTCCTCCGTCACGGAGGAGGACATTACTGAGCTCCGGGCGGCCGGATATTTGGCGAAGGGAATCGCCCACTGCTGGCCGGTCGAGGGCCAAATCGTTTCCACGCCGGAGGCCAACGAGAGGTTAGTATTCCTCCCTCATTTCCTCCACGGGCTGGGGTTCCCAATCCACCCCTTCGTCCGCGGGCTGATGTATTATTACAGGGTGGATTTCCATGATCTGTCCCCAAATTCATTCCTCAACATTTGGGCGTTCATCGTCGTGTGTGAGGCCTTCCTCCGCATCCACCCCCACTTCGGGCTGTGGCTCAAAGTCTTCAATGTGAAGCCGAAGGTGGTACACGGCCAGCACGCGGAATGCGGAGGAGCCGTGGTGAGAAAGCTTCCCAACGTCTCCTGGCCGAAAGGTATTTTTGTGGAGACAGTGAAGGAGTGGCAGAGACAATGGTTCTACATCACAGAACCCCGCGGCACCACCTGGGCCGCGGCTGCCGAATTCCGCTCTGGTGCTCCTATGCGGCTCACTTCTTGGGTTGAGAAGAGTCCCGATTGGGGTTCGTCCAACGAGGTAATAGCGCTGCAGACGCGCGTTCAAGGCATGATAACCAAGAACGTCAAGCTCGTAGATGTAATCCAGGTGATGTTAGTTCGCCGAATTCTCCCGTGCCAACGCCGAAGCCGCCCTTTGTGAGAGTTCAATCCGAAGAAGCACCATACCTTGGTGAGGCTCTTCGAGACTACTCACGAGGACACGTGGAAGTTGCTCTTTAAGGGCAACGAAAAACCGCCGGAAGCGGATTCAAATCGCGGATGCAACGCTAATCATCCTGCCAGTGAGGTATGTCTCTTTTAATGTATTCCCTGCCTGTTTGTTGTTAGGGCGATGCCTGAGCTTTTATTATCGCTCTTTGAGGACTAGATGGAGAGGGCGAAGCGGATCTAGTGTCCGGCTCCGTTGCCTGAAGAACTAGTCATCCCACGCCTAGCGAAGATGCTGGTGCCGGCGCCGTATAAGGCGCCGGAGAAGAAGGCCAAAGGGAAGGCCAAGGGGACCAAGAGTGGCCCCCGTCGTAAGGGCGCTTCGGACGCGCCGTCCGAAGACGACGAGACCCATTCCTTTGTCCCTGAGGACGATGACGAGGAAGAAGAGGAGGAGGAAGGAAACGATCCTCCCCCTGAAGAGAGGAAGAAGAAGAAGAGGGCGGCTTTGGCACATCTGGAGGCGGAGGCGCTCAAGAAGGGGAAGGGAGTCCCAGCGACCAACACCACATGGGACATCGATAGCAGTCCGGAATGACGTCCCCGCCCTAAGCCTCAGGCCGCCTCGTGAGTGACACGGCTTATTGATGCGCATATCAGCTCTTTCCTCTTTATTATTTTAAAGTAGTTAACTACACCATTGCAGTCCGGCCCGTGATCTTATCCGGCAATCCTCCTCTGGAGCTTCATTGGCTTCATCGGAGATGGCGAGCAGGTCGCCACCGCCTGCTTACTCCCCCGGGGCCGGGGACGACCCCGAAGTGCTGTCCCCAAGGACCGCTTCGAGGGGAGGAGCCCGGTATGTTGTTCGGGAGGCGCCACAAGGCGAGACCTCCACTGCCGGACACGTGGGGGATCCAATCCCCATGAAGACTGGCCAAGAGGGCCGTATCCAGATCGGCCCTCAGCCGAATACGGTTCCGGAGCCCCCTATGGCTCCAGAGTCTGGCGAGCAGCTCCTTTTGAAGGGGGTGTGCCGCCTCCACCGGTGGCTCATGTCCATCCAGGAGCGTCGGGTGATCTGATGGAGGCGCTGCGAAGCGCCTCCGTCGTGGACGAGCACCGTGTCCTTATGGGTGCGATGATCGAGAAAGTTCAGTCTGCCAAGAGCGGACTGAATGAGGCCTGCGGCAGCCTGTTAACAGGTTTTGAGGTAAGTGACATAGAAAGAGAAAGAATCCCCATGTAGTCAGTAGCCCCTCAGACAGTGTCCGGTGCTCGGCAAGAGGAATCGGACAGAGGATCAATCCTCTATTGTAGGAGACTAACGTGATATGTTTGCATGAGCAGGCGTCGCTGTTGGCCGCGACCTCACATGCTGCCGAAGTCTCTGAACTGAAGCAGAGGCTGGAGCGGACCGAGAACGAGCTCGGCGAGGTTACAATGCGGCTTCAGGAGAAGCAAGGTAGGTATCGTCTTGCTGTGTGTTCGGAAAGAATAAGCATTGCATATTGAACGTAATGTCGAAATGTGGGCAGGAGCCGCAACCGAGGTGGAGGCCCGGAAAAAAGCTCTGGCCGAAGCCAAGGGGAAGGTCGTCGAGCAGCAAGCCGCACGAAAAAAGCTCGAGGCCCAAGTCAAGGAGGTCCAACAGGAGCTCTAAGACGCGGTAAAAAAATGTAAGATCCTAGAGAATGATGTGTCGGCTCAAAAGGCCGAACTCTCCAAGGCTCGTCAGAGCACGGAGACCACACGGAATGAGGCCCGGGCCGCCCTCCAGGAGATCCAGGAGGCTAGGAAGATCACGGAGGGTAAGGCTTTTAAGATGCAAAGCAAGTACGCGGAGAAGCAATACCTTTTACTAACCCGGGTTCGGAGTTCCCCATGGGCTTTCGCGGATTTACCACGTAGCGTATCAGACGCTGCAGAGTTCTATCAAGCCGAAGGAGGATGTTCGACGGAGAAGTTTTTCTGGACGCAGTATGCGACGCCAGCGCATCCCGTGTCCTTCATCGATCAGCTGAAGCAGCTGGTGGAGCTGCACAGGGTGGCCGAACTAGCCATGAAGGATTTAACAATCCGGGTATGGCCAGCCGAAGCTATGCCCGGCAGCTAGTTCGGACTTGTGAGGCGACTAGTGGAAGCCTGTCCGCTGCTGGACGTCATCAAGCGCTCTGTATGTATTGAAGGTGCCCGTATGGCCTTCGCTCGCTGCAAGATGTGGTGGGCGAAGATGAACGCTGTTGAAGTGGCCAGCGGGCCGCCGGAGGGCAAGGAGCACCGCACACCCGAGAAATATTTTGCGGATGTCACAGAAGGGTCTCGACTTGTGGCAGCTCAATGTTCGCAGGACGTTATTTTCATTATGCCTTGTATTATAAAGACAAAGCTTTGTTTTGTAATGTAATTTCGTTATGCTTTAAGTTGTTTCCTCCTCTGCGGCCGTGTTACATGCAATCTGAGGGTTGGCCACTCGTCGGCTTCTGCCCCCACGTAATGAGTACATAGGTGTTCGGGATGGGATCTAAACAATCTTGAAGGAGTTTTTTAGCGCGGCGAACAAGGCAATCAGACTATACGGCTTAAACGCCCTCACTTACCCATAGGAGTGTTATAATTAAGCAAGTGTGCAGCCCCTGGTCCTAGCCAGGGTGCTGTCAGCATCTGATCGGGAAGTGACGATCCTTCGCGTGACGCGGAAAAAATATCCACGGATTTTATAACCCTCGAACAGCTGACCGGCTCTTGCCGTATCATGACAGTCAGTTTTCGGCTTTCTCTACTAAGGTGCTCATCCGGTCAAAGGCAGGGCACAATCGCAGTAGTTCTCCCTTTACTATCCTAGCCGATAGAGCGGAACGTAGGATAGCAAGCACAGGAGCGGGGAACCTAGACTATTGACCAAAGACATGATTTGGAGCCAATGCATATAATGCTAAATTCGGGGTGCCGAACTTACATATAAGAAGTGTTCGGATTTTGCTGCCGTATTGCGGGGTGATAAGTAGCCCCTGGCGAATATGAGACGTACAAAAGAGTACCGATGCGGCTGATAAGCAGATCGAAATGAAATGATGTGGAAAACGAAAAACCATAGAAACTGGGCCGCAAATCATTTTCATTATAATTGAATGGTTACGTCAAGGCGTATCTTATACAGATAGTGTAATAAGCACCAGGACTATTTAACATGCCGGGATCAAGAGGGAGCAGCGTGCGGGTCCTGGGAAATAAGTAAAAATATCGTCAAGAAGAACGTAAGGAGGTTACCCTGTACACCTATGCTGCATTCCCCCTCTGTGTGCCAATCCTTCGGAGGGGCTGATAATGAGGCTTGTGGGAAAAGGAACCTGAAACAGAAATAAAAAAGTGTGTCCGGGGTCAGTCTAGCCGAACTATAGATCCCGGTTTAGCTCGTGCCTCCGTCGATGTCCATGGAATTTCGAGTGCGTAATTATGTACGCGTGGTACGAATGCCACTGCTTCATTGGGGCTGGGACGGAGGCCAAATTGCTAGTCGAGCTCTTGATGAGCCTTGCTGTCCTACTTCAGTGTAGTTCGGAACTTCTTGATGGTGTCCAGGGGCTCGGCAGCCGCACTATGGTGCTGCTTGAGAAGGCCGCTCTATACCTCTGCTGCTAGGGCGGCGGTGTACTCCTCTATTCAGAGGGAGCGTTCCGTGTTGCCATTGACTGTTATGACGCCGCGTGGGCCGGGCATCTTGAGCTTGAGAGAAGCGTAATGTGGTACTGCGTTGAATCAAGCAAACATATTCGTCCGAGTAGTGCGTGGTAGCCGCTGCGGAATGGGACGATGTCGAAGATTAACTCCTCGCTTCGGAATTGTCCGGAGAGCCGAAGACCACTTCCAGCGTGATTGAGCCCGTACAGCGGGCCTCGACGCCTGGTATGACTCCTTTGAAGGTAGTCTTTGTTGGTTTGATTCGTGAAGGGACAATGCCCATCTTCCGCACCGTGTCTTGATAGAGCAGGTTGAGGCTGCTACCACCGTCGATGAGGACTCATGTTAGGTGAAACCCATCAATAATTGGGTCCAGGACTAGTGCGGCTGAACCAACGTGGCGGATGCAGGTTGGGTGGTCTCGTCGATCGAAGGTGATCAGGAATGAAGAACATGGATTGAAATTTTGGGTGACTGGCTCTATCACATAGACGTCCTTGAGTGCTCGCTTGCGCTCCCTTTTGGGGATGTGTGTGGCGTATATCATGTTCACCGTTTTGAATTGAGGGGGAAATTTTCTTCTGCCCTCCAGTGTTCGGCTGCCATGGCTCTTCGTCCTCGTCCTTGCTTTGTGATCCCTTTTCTTTATTTTCGGCATTTAACTTGCCAGCCTGCTTGAAAACCCAACAATCCCTGTTGGTATGATTGGCTTGCTTATCCGGGGTGCCGTGTATTTGGCACGGACGGTCGAGTATGCAGTCTAGGCTGGAAGGTCCTTCATTGTTTCTTTTGTAGGGCTTCTTCCATTGGCCGGACTTGGAGCCACTGAATCTGGCATTGACTGTGGTGTCATCGGTGTTGTTATCATTGCTTCGGCGTTTGTGCCTATTGCGCCGGAGCTTGCCAGTGCTATTCTTGGCCTCAGAGGGGCCTGTCTCACTGGCTGTATTGTTACTACGGGCCAGCCAACTGTCCTCTCCCGCGCAAAAGCGGGTCATGAGTGCCGTGAGGGCTGCCATGGACTTCGGCTTTTCTTGGCCGAGGTGGCGTGCTAGCCATTCATCACGGATGCTTTGTTTGAAGGCTGCTAAGGCCTCGGCGTCCGGACAGTCAACGATCTGGTTCTTTTTGGTTAAGAACCTAGTCCAGAATTTTCTAGCTGATTCTCCATGTTGTTGAACTATATGGCTTAAGTCATCGGCGTCTGGTGGCCGGACATAAGTTCCTTGGAAGTTGTCGAGGAAAGCCTCCTCCAAGTCCTCCCAGCTGCCGATGGAATTGTCAGGCATGCTGTTAAGCCAGTGCCAAGCTGGCCCTTTGAGCTTGAGTGGGAGGTATTTAATAGCGTGGAGATCATCTCCTCGAGCCATGTGGATGTGGAGGATGAAATCCTCGATCCACACTACGGGGTCGGTTGTGCCGTCGTATGATTCGATATTGACGGGCTTGAATCCCTCGGGGAATTCGTGATCCAGTATCTCGTCTGTGAAGCAGAGAGGGTGTGCGGCACCTCTGTATCGTGCTGTGTCGCAGCGTAGCTCTGATGGAGTCCGTCTCCGGCATTCGGACCGGGCGTGGTTAGGTTTGTCACGTCCAAATAGGTAGCCATCTTCGTGCCTCGAGGCACGTTCTCGCGATCCGTAGATCGATCTTGTATGTCCTGCTCTACTGTCGAGGGTCTGCCGGAGGTCATACGTGTGACCCCGAATTCTTCTGTCTTTATTTTTGCAGTGCGGTTGGGCAGGCTGTTGTTCGGCCTGAGTTGCCGCTTTCTCCCGACCACGTGGTAGCCGGTCGGTGATAACCCACAAGTATAGGGGATCAATTGTAGCCTCTTTCGATAAGTAAGAGTGTCGAACCCAACGAGGAGCTAAAGGTAGAACAAATATTCCCACAAGTTCTATCGACCACCGATACAACTCTACACACGCTTAACGTTCACTTTACCTAGAACAAGTATGAAACTAGAAGAACTTTGTAGGTGTTGTTGGATAGGCTTGCAAGAAAGTAAAGAGCACGGAAATAAAACTAGGGGCTGCTTAGTTAAAGACACAACTAAAGTAAATATAGCGAGTGTGGAAAAGTGGTGGTAGGAGTTGCCAAATTGTCCCTAAGCAATTGACTACTTTACTAGACCGATAGCAAGTTTTATGTGGGAGAAGCCACTGCTAGCATGTCATACCTGACTTGAAATTCTATGCACTGATGATTGGAACTATTAGCAAGCATCCGCTACTACTAATGTTCATTAAGGTAAAACCCAACCATAGCATTAAGATATATTGGTCCCCCTTCAACCCCGTATGCATCAATTTCTATGCTAGGTTGAAGCTTCTGTCACCCTTGCCCTCCAATACATAGTCCTATCAACATACAACTAACCCTATGGTGTGAGCACGCGCGTGCTCATATGATGGGCACCAAAGGACATCAACATAACCACAAGCAAATTAAATCAATCATAGCAATTCATCAACCGCTGATAGGACAACGAAAATCTACTCAGACATCATAGGATGGCAACACATTGGATAATAATATGAAGCATAAAGCACCATGTTCAAGTAGAGGGTACAGTGGGTTGCGGGAGAGTGGAACGCTATAGATAGAGGGGGGAGGTGATGCAGATCGCGGAGGTGTTGGTGTAGATCGCGGTGATGATGATGGCCCTCGGTGGCGTTCCGGGGCCACCGGAAGCGAGGGGGAGAGAGCCCCCCTCCTTCTTCTTCTTCCTTGGCCTTCTCCCTAGATGGCAGAAGGGTTTCCCCTCTACTCCATCGTCTCCATGGCGTGGGAGGGGCGAAAGCCCCTCTGAGATTGGATCTGTCTCTCTGTCTCCCTCTGTTTCTGTGCTCTCAGATTCTGCCCTGGCACCGTTTCTTTTATATCCGGAGATCCGTAACTCCGATTGGGCTGAAACCTTCACCGTGATTTTTTTACCAAAAATTAGCTTTCTTGTGGCCGAAGTAGAGCATCAACCGCCTTACGGGTGGCCCACGAGGGTCAGGGGCGCGCCCCCTGCCTCGTGGCCAACTCGGGCACCGTCTCGCGTTGATTCTTCTTCCGGAATTTTCCAACTATTATAAAAATATTCTCTGTCCGTTTTTATTCCGTTTGGATTCAGTTTGATAAGGGGTTTCTACGAAACATAAAACATGAAACAAACAGGAACTGGCACTGGGCACTGGATCAATATGTTAGTCCCAAAAATAGTATAAAAAGTTGCCAAAAGTATATGAAAGTTTAATAATATTGGCATGGAACAATCAAAAATTATAGATACGACGGAGACGTATCAGCATCCCCAAGCTTAATTCCTGCTCGTCCTCGAGTAGGTAAATGATAAAAAAGATAATTTTTGATGTGGAATGCTACCTAGCATAATCTTGATCATGTATCTAATCATGGCATGAATATTAAGATACGAGTGATTCAAAGCAATAGTCTATCATTTGACATAAAAACAATAATACTTTAAGCATACCAACCAAGCAACTATGTCTTATCGAAATAACATAGCCAAAGAAAGCTCATCCCTACAAAATCATATAGTCTAGCTATGCTCCATCTTCACCACACAAAGCATTCAAATCATGCACAACCCCGATGACAAGCCGAGCAATTGGTTCGTACTTTTTAACGCGCTTCAGCCTTTTCAGCCCTCACGCAATACATGAGCGCAAGCCATGGATATAACACTATAGGTGGAATAGAATATGATGATGGGGGTTATGTGGAGAAGACAAAAAAAGAGAAAGTCTCACATCGACGCGGCTAATCAACGGGCTATGGAGATGCCCATCAATTGATGTCAATGTGAGGACTAGGGATTGCCATGCAACGGATGCACTAGAGCTATAAGTATATGAAAGTTCAAACTGAAACTAAGTGGGTGTGCATCCAACTTGCTTGCTCATGAAGACCTAGGGCATTTTAGGAAGCCCATCGTTGGAATATACAAGCCAAGTTCTATAATGAAAATTCCCACTAGTATATGAAAGTTGATAACTCAAAAGACTCTCTATATGAAGAACATGGTGCTACTTTTAAGCACAAGTGTGGTAAAAGGATAGTAACATTGCCCCTTTTTCTCTTTCTTTTTTCGGGCTTCTTTGGCCCCATTTTTTTATCTATGCTTCTTTGGCCTCTCTTTTTTTGGGGCAATGCTCTAATAATGATGATCATCACACGTTTATTTACTTACAACTCAATTTTACAACTTGATGTCTAGAACAAAGTATGACTCTATATGAATGCCTCCGGCGGTGTACCGGGATGTGCAATGATCTAGCGTAGCAATGACATCAAAAAACGGACAAGCCATGAAAACATCATGCTAGCTATCTTACGATCATGCAAAGCAACATGACAATAAATGCTCAAGTCATGTATATGATGATGATGGAAGTTGCATGGCAATATATCTCGGAATGGCTATGGAAATGCCATGATAGGTTGGTATGGTGGCTGTTTTGAGGAAGATATAATGAGGCTTATGTGTGACAGAGCGTATCATATCACGGGGTTTGGATGCACCGGCGAAGTTTGCACCAACTCTCGAGGTGAGAAAGGGCAATGCACGGTACCGAAGAGGCTAGCAATGATGGAAGGGTGAGAGTGCGTATAATCCATGGACTCACATTAGTCATAAAGAACTCATATACTTATTGCAAAAGTTTATTAGCCCTCGAAGAAAAGTACTACTACGCAGGCCCTAGGGGGATAGATTGGTAGGAAAAGACCATCGCTCGTCCCCGACCGCCACTCATAAGGAAGACAATCAATAAATACCTCATGCTCCAACTTCGTTACATAACGGTTCACCATACGTGCATGCTACGGGACTTGCAAACCTCAACACAAGTATTCCTCAATTTCACAATTACTCAACTAGCATGACTCTAATATCACCATCTTTATATCGCAAAACTATTGCAAGGAATCAAACATATCATATTCAGTGATGTACAAGTTTTATGTAGGATTTTATGACTAACCATGTCAATGACCAGTTCCTGTCATCTCTCTAAATAGATATAAGTGAAGCAAGAGAGTTTAATTCTTTCTACAAAAGATATGCCCACGCTCTAACAAATATAAGTGAAGCAAAAGAGCATTCTACAAATGGCGGTTTTCTATGTGAAGAGAAACAGGCAATCCAAACTTCAAATGATATAAGTGAAGCACATGAAGCATTCTATAAAGCCATACTCAAAAGATATAAGTGCTGTGCAAAGAGCATTATATAAATCAACCAAGGACTATCTCATACCAGCATGGTGCATAAAAAGAAAAGAGAAAACTAAATGCAAAAGACGCTCCAAGATTTGCACATATCGCATGAACGAAACGAATCCGAAAACATACCGATACTTGTTGAAGAAAGAGGAGATGCCTTCCGGGGCATCCCCAAGCTTAGACACTTGAGTCTCCTTGAATATTTACTTGGGGTGCCTTGGGCATCCCCAAGATTGAGCTCTTTCCTCTCTTACTTCTACTCACATCGAGACCTTCTCGATCATCGAACACATCACCCACACAAAACTTCAACAGAAAACTCGGTAAGATCCGTTAGTAAAATAAAGCAAATCACTACTCTAAGTACTGTTGCAAACCAATTCATATTTTGTTTTGGCATTGTAGCTACTGTAATATAACTTTTCCATGGCTTAATCCACTGATATAAATTGATAGTTTCATCAAAACAAGCAAACTATGCATCAAAAACAGAATCTGTCTAAAACAGAACAGTCTGTAATAATCTGAACATTCACCATACTTATGATAATTTAACAATTCTGCACAAGTTAGGAAAAATAAAAAATTTGTATAGACAGAGAGTTCAAAAAGTTTAAGAACCATTTGACGTTCCAGTAAAAAATTAAAAATCGCGCACTACAGCCAAAGTTTCTGTCCTGCACCGCACAAACCAACAAGCATTGTAAACATCCTAAAGGCAAACCTTGGCACACTATTTTTATTTCTAAACTTTATAAAAGCACAAAACAGAAATAAATGACTCTCTAAAACTTCCGGGTTGTCTCCCTGGCAGCGCTTTCTTTAAAGCCATTAAGCTAGGAATATAGTGCTCAGGTAGTGAAACCACCCGGATCCCAAGGTATATCAAAGCCAATTTTAATCAACAATGGTTTGTAATTTAGTAGTGAGCACAAGGCAACATATATCATGCAACAACGAAGTCTAACTCTCTTCCTATGCATCGGCATGTCATAAAAGAACAATTCATGCACACAAAGTAAAGGCCAATGCATAGTATAAACAGTTTCTTGCAATTTTGTCATGTGGGAAACATAGAGAGGTGGAGATATAGTTCCTCTCTCATAATAATTGCAAGTAGGAGCAGCAAGCACATGCATATTATATCTATTAAAATCATCATGTGTAGTAGTAAGAGGCAACCCATCAATATAATCCTTTATAAGGGCGAACTTCTCCGATATAGTATATTCGGGAGAATTCAAAAAGATAATAGGACTATCATGTGTGGGTGCAATAGCAACAATTTCATGTTTAACATAAGGAACTATAGCAAGTTCTTCTCCATAATCATAATTCATATTGGCATCTTGGCCACAAGCATAGCAAGCATCATCAAAAAGGGATATTTCAAGAGAATCAACGGGATCATAACAGTCATCATAGCAATCATCCTTCGGTAAGCACGAAGGGAAATTAAACAATGTATGAGTTGAAGAGTTACTCTCATTAGAAGGTGGGCACGGGTAGCTAATCCGCTCTTCCTCCCTTTGTTCTTCGCTCTCCTCATCAACTTTTTCATCCAATGAGCTCACAGTTTCATCAATTTCTTCTTCCATAGACTCCTGCAAAATATTAGTCTCTTCTTGGACAGCGGAGTAGTCCTCAATATATGGTTCAACATAGGCATTAGAAGCATAATTATCATAGCAATATTTAAGTATGGCAAAATTTTCATACTTGTAAAGAGTAGCATCATACTTTTCAATTAAAGAAGCAATTTCGTAAGCACCCTTAAAAGCAACAGATTTTTCAATTTGTTGAACATCATAGTAACTATAAACAGCTTTAGCATACGAAGATAAGATTCCATTATCAATAAACTCACATTGGTAGGGAAGGTGTTTCTTAGGGTTTTCAGAACAACAAGTAAAATCATATATATAACATAAATTCCAAGCATAGCATTGCAAATGATGAATTTGACAGTAAAAGTTTCCCTTTTTCAGATATGCGGTGTCGCACATAACAAGCATCCTCATCTAAGGATTTGCCCTCAACTAAGCTAGTTGGGGTTTCAGCACGAGCACATAGGGATCGAAGATGATCCAAGTAAAAAGCTTCAGGAGTGTGAAAGATTTTGAGTGGTTCTTCAACCATTGGTTCAGTAGGTACAACTAATTTTTTTGGTATTTTGCATTTCCTACCCATAACTAAAGATAGAAAACAACTAAGAACATCAAATAAAAATTACTTAGTGATAAAGCAAACAAGCACACACGAGAATATTCACCCCACGCTATTGCTCCCCGGCAACGGCGCCAGAAAAAGGTCTTGATAACCCACAAGTACAGGGGATCAATTGTAGCCTCTTTAGATAAGTAAGAGTGTCGAACACAACGAGGAGCTAAAGGTAGAATAAATATTCCCTCAAGTTCTATCGACCACCGATACAACTCTACGCACGCTTAACGTTCGCTATACCTAGAACAAGTATGAAACTAGAAGTACTTTGTAGGTGTTGTTGGTTAGGCTTGCAAGAAAGTAAAGAGCATGCAAAAAAACTAGGGGCTGCTTAGTTAAAGACACAACTAAAGTAAATATACCGAGTGTGGAAAAGTGGTGGTAGGAGTTGCGAAATTGTCCCTAAGCAATTGACTACTTTACTAGACCGATAGCAAGTTTTATGTGGGAGAGGCCACTGCTAGCATGTCATCCCTGACTTGGAATTCTATGCACTTATGATTGGAACTATTAGCAAGCATCCGCAACTACTAACATTCATTAAGGTAAAACCCAACCATAGCATTAACATATATTGGTCCCCCTTCAATCCCGTATGCAGCAATTTCTATGCTAGGCTGAAACTTCTGTCACCCTTGCCCTCCAATACATAGTCCTATCAACATACAACTAACCCTATGGTGTGATCCACGCACGCGCTCATATGATGGGCACCAAAGGACAGCAACATAACCACAAGCAAATTAAATCAATCATAGCAATTCATCAACCACCGATAGGACAACGAAAATCTACTCAGACATCATAGGATGGCAACACATCATTGGATAATAATATGAAGCATAAAGCACCATCTTCAAGTAGAGGGTACAGCGGGTTGCGGGAGAGTGGACCGCTGTAGATAGAGGGCGGAAGGTGATGGAGATGTTGGTGAAGATCGCGGAGGTGTTGGTGTAGATCCCGGTGATGATGATGGCCCGGGGCGGCGTTCCAGGGCCACCGGAAGCGAGGGGGAGAGAGCCCCCCTCCTCCTTATTCTTACTTGACCTTCTCCCTAGATGGGAGAAGGATTTCCCCTCTGGTCCATGGTCTCCATGGCGTAGGAGGGGCGAAAGCCCCTCCGATATTGGATCTGTCTCTCTGTCTCCCTCTGTTTCTGCGCTCTCAGATTCTGCCCTGGCACCATTTCTTTTATATCCGGAGATCCGTAACTCCGATTGGGCTGAAACCTTCGCCGCGATTTTTTACCAAATATTAGCTTTCTTGCGGCCGAAGTAGAGCGTCAACCGCCTTACGGGTGGCCCACGAGGGTGAGGGGCGCGCCCCCCTGCCTCGTGGCCACCTCGGGCACCGTCTCGCGTTGATTCTTCTTCCGGAATTTTCCAAATATTCCAAAAATATTCTCCGTCCGTTTTTATTCCGTTTGGCTTCCGTTTGATAAGCGGTTTCTGCGAAACATAAAACATGCAACAAACAGGAACTGGCACTGGGCACTGGATCAATATGTTAGTCCCAAAAATAGTATAAAAAGTTGCCAAAAGTATATGAAAGTTGAATAATATTGGCACGGAACAATCAAAAATTATAGATACGACGGAGACGTATCAGTCGGCCGCCCTATCTCGACCACTTGGTGGTCAGTCCGCCTTACGCGAGGGAGATGTGTTCTCCGGTGCCTCCTCATCGAATTGAGGTACCAGTCTGCGTTTTGGGTAGCTCTTGGTTGGGCGCTTGAGGCCGTATTCTTCCGTTGTTAGGACGTTAGTCCATCTGTCGATGAGCAGATCCTGTTCAGCTTGAAGCTGCTGCTGCTTCTTTTTCAGGCTCCTTGAAGTGGCTATGAGTTGGAGCTTAAAGCGCAACTGCTCCAGAGGGTCCTCAGCCACGATGAAATCTTCGTTGCCGAGGCTTGTCTCCTCTTCGGAGGGTGGATGATAACTATCGTCCCCCGAGTCATCTTCTATGGCCTGTTCATCAGGGTTATCTTGCCCGTTGCCGTTTTCCTCCTGTTCGGATGCAGCTCCGACAGGGTCTTCGTTGTTTTTGGCGTCGCCCGGAGTACTATTTTCTCCGGTGCCGGTGCTGCCATCCTTTGAGCGACGAGGCTTAGAACGGCGCTTGGGGCGCCGGCGCTTGGACTGCGTCTCCGAGGGTTTGTTCTTGTCCGGCTCTTCTTTATCGTCGCCAGATCCTTTAGGTGTATCAACCATGTACACATCATACGAAGAGGTACCCGAAGGAATTTCATAATAAATATTTTCAGTAGGTTTAGGTTGAGGAGAAACTTCTTGCTCTACCGGTCGGGGTGAAGATACCACGAACAATCCCCGCAAAGGACTATTTTCCATAGTGACAAGTGACAGTAAATTTCAGCATGTAATATAAATGTTTCCTTACCAAATTCCACTCACCAAAGGCGCTTCAATCCCCGGGAATGGCACCAGAAAATAGTATTGATGACCCACAAGTTTAGAGGATCTATCATAGTCCTTTCTATAAGTAAGACGGTCAAACCCAACGAGCAGCAGAAGGAAATGACAAGCGGGTTTCAGCAAGGTATTCGCTGCAAGAACCGAAATTATCGGTAACAGATAATTGTGTGATAAGGTAATTCGTAACAGGTAGCAAGTAAAAAATGTAACTAAGGTGCAGCAAGGTGGCCCAATCCTTTTTGTAGCAAAGGACAAGCCTGGACAAACTCTTATATAAAGCAAAGCACTCCCGAGGACACATGGGAATGGTTGCCAAGTTAGTTTTCATCATGCTCATATGATTCGCGTTCGTTACTTTGACAATTTGATATGTGCGTGGACCGGTGCTTGGGTGCTATCCTTACTTGGACAAGCCTCCCACTTATGATTATCCCCTCTAGCAAGCATCTGCAACTACGAAAGAAGATTTAAGATAAATCTAATTATAGCATGAAACATGTGGATCCAAATCAGCCCCTTACGAAGCAACGCATAAACTAGGGTTTAAGCTTCTGTCACTCTAGCAATCCATCATCTACTTATTACTTCCCAATTCCTTCCCCTAGGCCCAACTCATGTTGAAGTGTCATGTAGTCGACATTCACATAACACCTCTAGAGGAAAGACAATATACATCTCATCAAAATATCGAACGAATACCAAATTCACATGATTACTTATAACAAGACTTCTCCCATGCCCTTAGGAACAAATGTAAGTACTCACAAATCATATTCATGTTCAGGGGTAATAAATATCTTTAAGGATCTGAACATATGATCTTCCACCCAATAAACCAACTAGCATCAATAACAAGGAGAAATCAACATTACTAGCAACACACAGGTACCAATATGAGGTTGTGAGACAAAGATTGGATACAAGAGATGAAATGGGGTTTGAGAGGTGATGGTGCTGCTGAAGATGTTGATCGATATTGACCACCTCTCGATGAGAGGATCGTTGGTGATGATGATGGCTTCGATTTTCCCTCCGGGAGGGAAGTTTCCCCGGCAGAACAGCTCCACCGGAGCCCTAGATTGCTACTGCCCAAGTTTCGCTTCCAGACGGTGGCACTTCGTCCCGAAAGCTTCCTTATGATTTTTTTCCAGATCAAAACCCTCCATATAACAGAAGATGGGCACCAGAGGCCTACGAGGAGGCCCACAAGCCATAGGGGCGCGCCCAGGGGGGTATGGCACGCCCCCAGGATTGTGGCCACCTGGTGGGTCCCCTCTGGTATTTTCTTCGCCCAGTATTTTTCTCCAAAATAATTCTTTGTAAATTTTCAGGACTTTTGGAATTGTGAAGAATATGTCTCTCAGAGTTGCTCCTTTCTGGTCTAGAATTCTAGCTGCCGGCATCCTCCCTCTTTATGTAAATCTTGTAAAATAAGAGAGAAAAGGCATAAGTATTGTACCACAATGTGTAATAACAGTCCATAATGCAATAAATATCAACTAGCAAAAATGCCCTTGCGTTGCAATGGGAGAAAATTTAACCTCCCTAGCATAGACTAAGATATAAACCATTATTTAATTTATAATCCACGACAATTATTCCCAAGATGAAAAAGAATTATGCTTTCAATCATACCGTCTTTGCAAAATGATCACAGTTCAGTTTGTGGCTTCATAGTTTCATTCTCACCTCCATGCCACAATCAAATGAGAAGAAAGGAAGAAAATGTTTCACAATAGGCCCATCTTGGCAGGCGTAGGGGAGAAATAGGAACCTATTATTTTTCGCTGCTCCACAATAGACTCGAAGAAAGAAAAAGTGTGGAGCAGCCTAGCTCGGCCCACGCGTCGGAGAAACATAAAAGGTGTGTGGTACATTGGTAGATAGATGGCGGCCGAAACTATAATTGGATGGAAGAATCCTTCCTTCCTTTAATATTAGTATATAATAATTAGTATATATAAAAAAGGGATTAGGGCAACAAAGTGATTGGAATTTTACATCGGGGCAAAATTTCAATGACCTCATCGACGCGATGATGGAGTCTGTAGCATCTGGTTCATGACCACGGATGGCACGGATCAAGTTGCATGAAGCCAACAACAACAATCAAACCATCAAAAAAATCTAGGATGTTGACGGCATCTCGGTGAATATTGTTGTGAGTAATTGGAAATTTTCTTACGGAGCACGATGATAATTTTTTGAATGGATGAACATTTTTAATAACTTGCATTTTTTCAATAGGCACACATTTGTGCAATGGGTGAACATTTTTTGAAATTAATGAACATTCTTTGTTTGACGAACATTATTTTTTAATGCATGAAGATTTTTAATGAGCGAATTTTTTGAATGAATGAACTTTTTTGAAATCCACGATCAATTTTTATTTTTGTGAACACTGTTTTAAACATTCATGAATATGTTTCGAATTCAGGGATTTTTTGTTAAATTCATAAACATTTTAATACTTCTGGAACATTTTTGAAAATTCACATTTTTTAATTTGGAATTTTTCTGAAATCCCAAATTATTTAAAGAAAAACAGCAAAAACAAAATAAGAAAACAGTGGCGTCCCTCCCCGCTCATGGGCCAGCCTAATAGGGCGCACGGTTTCTAAAACATTTTTCAATATTCACATTTTCTTTTGAAATTTGGAACTTTCTGAAATTCCAAATTATTTTAAATAAGGAAAAACAGAAAATAAAATCAAAAGCAAAAACAAAATAAGTAAAGGGGAGTCCCGCCACGCTAATGGGCCGGCCCAATAGGGCGCTCGTGAGAGAAGCATATAAAGGGTAATATTTCTTTGAATTTCCAAACAATAGTGTGGCTAGGTGGACTGGTTGTTCCATTGTGGTTCAACATAAGTGGGCAAGGGATCGAGTCTGTGCGGAAACATTTTTTATTTTCTAAAGTAAAACGGCGACGGACGAAAAAACATAAAACATACAAAAAACATTCGATGGACCAAAAATAGTGGAGAAACAATCCGTCCTTTAATATTAGGTATAGATCAATATAAAAGCATGGTTGAAAATGGACGTATCAGTGATTCATGAAACCCATGGTACGATGTGTAAACACAGTCCCCCCTGGCGAATGGAAGTTGCATCGCACGGTAATCATCGCCGGTGATGTGGCACCCCGGCTCAGAGAAACAGGAACTCCCCGTATTCCAACCCAGAGATCGAGGAGAGGTCTCTGGAATACGGCACTGCTTGACATAGAA
Source organism: Triticum aestivum (assembly GCF_018294505.1). Classification (NCBI taxonomy): domain Eukaryota; kingdom Viridiplantae; phylum Streptophyta; class Magnoliopsida; order Poales; family Poaceae; genus Triticum; species Triticum aestivum. The sequence continues at coordinate 225,182,247 of NC_057802.1, forward strand.
CAAATAATTTGGTCACACAAGTCCTTGGTTCTGATCAGGTGGATCAGGAGGTGATCAAGATTGTATATTGCTTGGTCACACATGTCCTTGATTCTTCGTATGACCATGAATGTGATTAGTGCAATATTTTGGCATGGTTCCTTGTGCTTATTTTCTGATCTGGGTCCGCACATATATTACATATACTCGGAGCTTGTAGCTATACAGAGCTCATTGTTGGGGCCAATCATACAAGAGTGTGACAAGAGTTCATAATATCACCATGTCAGGTGCAGGAATAATTGCCTTGGTGACCATTCTCAAGACTGTGGATTCTGCATTATCATCTCCCAATCTTGTCGATCCTTTCATTACATGAGATGTATCACCGCTTATCTTCCTTTGCATGGCTCATGAGGTTGTGGGATCCGTACCTTTCTTAGATATATCTCCCTGATCATTATCGTATCTCGTATGAGTGACTGATATGACAGGGGATGCATGCTCACCATATATATAAGATGAATATGCCACTGAACACTCGATCCTTGCGGTGGGCATATGTTTTGACTGCATTGTACCTCTGACAAAATTATTGCAAATCTGTTCCTTGAAGCTGTACTGCCATATACTGCCAACTCATCATATAACCTCTAAGGCCGGTGCAATAGTGTAGCACTGACGTGGGCTGAGTGGCTTACGAGAGAAGCCATCCGAGTAGCTTGCTGAGGAAGACTCGCTAGCTTCTGCTCGAAGCTTTTGTCTGGATAGCATGAAGAAAAAGTCTTGATAGCTTACGCACTAAGATTGACCTGAGTATTGTGCTAGGGAAGCATGGTTTCCATACTAGAGAAGCTTCTCCGCCGGTTGCTTGATGGGAAAGATTCATTCCCGTCTATCAGAAGCTTTTACTGAGGCATCTTGCTGAGAAAGACTGGGCATCTCGGACCAGAATCTGTCCATATTTCGTACCGAGAAAAATTGAGGATCCTTGCATCATAAGCTTCTTCTGATGGTGTGTGGAGGAAGACTGAGTTTCTCATATCCAAAGCTTCACGCTTGTGATATGCAGACTGAACACCATACTCATACCCATAATATTCTGCGGTTGATTACTTGCATGAGAAAATTTGTTTGACTTTCTTCCTTGATTATAGCACATTCTGGCTTTCGTTCGGATGATAACATATTTCAAGCATCATTTATTGCTGAGCCAGACCTTGTATATGAGCCATACCTTTGACTGAAAATATTCCATTGGTCTTGCAACTTACTTGTCTTTCTGCGTGCTTGATCATTACATCTGTGATGATTTTGTACAGATGTAGACTCGATGCTGATAATCAATCCAAGTCACCATCGGTATTCTGAGCAGATATAAATGCGGTTGACTAGGCAGACCATAATGTTCAGCTGAGGTTCTTCCAAATTTGTAAAATCCTTATTGCTTCTTCGAGTCCGGTGTCGGTTGGTGTGAAATTTCCATAAGGGGAAATAAGGTAACACCGAGGGCCCAAAAGAAGGAAACAAAAGAAACAAATCAACTAAACAAGAGCACACAAAACAATCAACTCACACACAAATAAAGTCACATAATACTGCTATTCATACAATATGCATGCCTACTTAAGCACAAAAATCTCGCAGGAACTCCGGGATTACGATCTAACATGCTGTGACGGTGTGCACGAGGATGATAAATGTGTGGAAGGATTGGTGTAAACCTGGCTACACCAAGTGCTAGCTAGCAAGGTAACATCCTTGACTAACTGGGAGGCGAGGACGTACTTGGTAACCTTGTAGTGGGACACGAATGTCGCGACCACATTATTATCAAGCGGACGGAAAAAGATCCGTACTCGTCCAAGGAATAGGATAGCAAGGAAAACTGAGTCTGCTGGCATTGCCTTTCTTGATGACTAAGATCATTAAGGGTTGCCAACATGACAAGGAAAAAGGGACGATCCGGGATAGAAGCATGTCTACCACCGAGACGATAGGCTAGGCTGAAAGAGGGATATCAGCGCGATACCTGAGCACCATTCCTAAAAACAGTGTCGGGATCACTTGGCATCACTCCGCTGGGACAGAAATGACGCCAAACACCGAATAACAGGCAACAAAAGAAAACTGGAGAAATGCATGGGCTGAGATGTAGTGGATCCGAACCGATGCCAGCTACACTCACAAGATAAACTGTTAGCAGCAAAATAATAAGACAATATGCATGCTATGCAACAAACAAATGCAGCAACCAAATGCAACAAACAAGACAAACTCTATACTACCGATTTCTACCGGTTTCTACCGTTCGCGCTGACTAGGGCGTCCTACAGCCAGACCTTCTCTGATACCAAGCCTGTGGCACCCTGGCTCAAAGAAACCGGAACGCCCCGTATTCCAGCCGAGAGATCGGGGAGAAGTCTCTGGAATACGACACTGCTTGACATAGAACAAATTAGCTCTTATTAAAAGGATCATAATACAAGGGTCTGATGTTACAAAGAAGCACATCAGCACGGTGACACTACGCCTGCGATACTACACTTGCTCTATGCTAGCAGCAGAACAATTTGTAGCAGCGAAATACTTCTAGCAGCAGAACAACGACGAAGGTGGTGAACTCCACTCTACAGGGACTCTGGCTGGCACATGATCGAGCCCGCTTGATCGGTAACCTCGACAAACAATCAACCAATCATGGCATCACCTGCAATCCGGCATGACACACCAGGTCAGTACATTGAATGTACTTGCAAGCTCACAACAACCAAAAGCATCAAGGCAAAACAACAACATAGCATTAAACAAGTTAATTAAATTTAATAACTACTATGATGTGAAAACAACTACTAAGCATGATATGAAACTACTACGATACTTATAAACCACCATCAAATATCTCAATAACCATCTCACTCTTGGCTATCCGGCCAAGCAATATACCATCTTGATCACCTCGTGATCCACCTGAGCACATCCACACGATCACCTCGTTACCACATCAGAAACTTAATGATCATCCTCGAGATCATCCCAATATCATCATCAACATCTTGCCAAACTGTTACTGCTCACAATATATCAACATATAAATCACCTGTAAGTCATTCCGTCATGCGAGTGTTGATCGAACGGTGTGATCTAGTACGAACTTATGCCCATGACTGAGGATGCGGCTATCAGTAGACTAAACACACACACTCTGCAGAGGTAGCGCACTTTACCCACACCACAGAACCCATGGCCTCGCACTCCCATTCGGGTGGACCAACAGCGTTCCTACAAAACGGATGTACTGCCATGACACTCTCCCGGCCACTCCGACCAACTCCCTTATGGGCTAAGTCATGGGTGGCCCCGTCCCTACCATCGTGGCAAAACAAAACGGCCACCATCGTGGCAAAACAAAACGGTCCCAAACGGGGACAGCCCGGGTACAACAACAACAACGGGCACACAAGGCTTGTGTCCGCCTACCTGATTAGGGTAGCGTGCATCCATAACCTTCCCTCGTTGGAGGCACAGGCGAGAGACATGACAATAGACCGCATTAGGGCCTTTCCCATAAAAGGCAAATGTGGTTGCACTGGAAAAGCCCGGTTTGGGGGCACCTGACCAACTAAATGACGGAATTTATCCCCAAAGTACCTCTGCGATAACTAATACTCCGATATCATCTATCAACCCGTAATCCAAGTCATGGCAATATCCAACAACAAATCCAAGGCATAGTATCGTCATATCAAAATACTCTGAGGATAGCATAATCATACTATCATGATGAATCCAAGAACGATAATACTACTACTCCAATAGCAAGAGCAAGCATCATCTCCAAAATCATACTCCAAAACATAATATCAACTAGTATCATGATGAAAATAATACTAGCCACTAATAATCCAAAGGCAACATGACATCCAAAGTAATACTCCAAAGGCAACATAATATCAAATACTATCTTATATAAGCCACTAATAATCCAAAGGGATTCATTGGGAAGTAGTGCGAGAGGCTCGCGGAAAGAATCGCCGGAAACTGTTCTCTCTCGGAGGGGGCTGATTAAGGGCCGGGTAAAAATGGTCATTTTCATAATGTTAAAACAAGGTGAAAATGATACCAACAGAACGGGATCGACGAGACGAAGAAGTGGGCTTTGGAATCACCTCAATCGGAGTTGTGAGCAAAAAGATACGGCCATTCATTCGTTTGGCAGAAAAAAATCAAAACTTATTTATTTCTGCTCTTAACCGATGAACGTTCACAATATAAGGTTTTCGGCCAGCGGCGTCAAAAAGAGAAAGCGCCTTCTAGAAATACGCTTTTTCTGCAGAGAAAACGTACTTTGGTTATTAGCCGCATGTAAATACGCTTTCGACTTCAGAAGACGTAAACCAGAAAAGACGTGTTCACTTATCCACGTCAGCGGGGGGCGGGGCCGGCGGGGTGTGTGGCTGACGGGTGGGGTCGGGGATGGCTCGGTCTATCGTCCTCCTCCTCTCGACGATGCCCGTCAGAGCAGAGGAACGGAAGCAGAGCTGGGCGTCACCGGCGACGGCCCGGGCTGCTCCACCGTCTCCGCCCTGGGCGAGGATATCATCGGGTTCAGGACGGAGCGCCGCCCCCGTTCAGAGAGGAACCGGGCGCCAGGGAGGTCTCCAGCCGCGGCGGTTAGCGGAAACAGAGAGATCGCCGGCGGCGGTTGATCTTGGGAGCACGCGGCCAAGGTGGCTCCGGCTGTGTCGCGAGGACACGGGGAGGACCTCCGGGGTCTGGTGAGCACCTGGTGGAATGAGGCGGGTGAGGCGGCCATGGAGGAGGAATGAGCAACTCTGGTGCTCAATTGAGAGGCTAGGGAGGGAATAGGAGTGTGGAAAGGGCGATGGGGTGCTCGGGAGGCCGCGGGGAGGGGTTTAAATAGGCGAACGAGGGAGGTCGTGGCCAAGTGCCGCTGCTCGAGCTCGGCCAAAGCTCTGGCTAGCTCAGTGATCACAAGGAGGGGCAAGGAAGGCAACGAGGCTATGATGCAGAGGTCACGGAGCAGCAAGCGACGCCGGGGAGCAGTGGAAATGGACGGAGTGACGACCAGGTCAAGCGGGGCATAGTGCACTAGTGGGCGCGCGTCGGCTAGCTCCGGCGAGGAGGTTTCCAGAGGGGGCAGAGGGTCGAGGGCGACTGGTGAAGGCTGGGGAGTCAGGTCAGCACGCTCAGACACGAGAAAAACTTCAAGGCAGAGCTGCTCGACGAGTCCCGACGCCAGGAGCGCGGCCAATGCTGCCAGAGCGCGTGCACAGACGTGCTAAAGAAACGGTCAGCACTATGCCCGGCATGGAGGGGACGCAAGAGACTGCCGTGAGCTGTCTAGTGATTAGTCCCTGCATCACTGAGTCTGAGAGAGTTGATGGATCAACAAAAGGAGCTCTGAGGTGAAGTGAGGCATCAATGCAAGTTTGCTGTAGCAAACTTGGCTGCGCACTGGTGCTCAATAGGGAATTGATTGGGGTCAATGGTGTTGTTTGGGGTGATTAGCTTAGGAAGGACTACGATTCTAGAGGTTTTGAGAGGATTTGGACCACAAAATAACATACTTGCTTTGCAACTGCCATTTGGGTCCAGAAACTTGATCAGGAAGGTGCACTCACATGTTGTATCAACTTGAGCTCAAATTTGGTAGATCATGATGATTTGGACAGGTGATGATGTTGAAAAAATTCATACCAATTGGATAAGCCAAAATGGTACTTGCTTCACAAACATCCCCTCTCTCCAGAAACTTGGGAAAATTCTAGAGAAATATTGGCTTTATGAATTGATCCCAAAAATGGTGGAGAGAGGCTTTATGGTCATTAGAATGTTGTGGTAAATTTTCTACCAAAATGAAGCAATATAAATTATACTTGCTTCACAACCTAAAAATATTGACTGAAGCAAAGATTTGGTCCTGTGCTCACAAAGATGATTGGATGGAGCTGAAAATTAGAGGAGTGTGATGATATGAGCACAAGAATGAGTGTGCAAAATTTTAAATCATTTGGATACTCCTAGCTAGTACTTCCTTCACAATGCCTTATGTTTGATAGAAACTTTTAAAAATTGCTAAGGAAGATTGGCAAGGCAAATAAAGTTGAATTTTTGCATGAGGCAATGATTTGGATTATATATCATGCCCAAAAAGTTTGGGAGAAATAAATAAAGGATAGGTGGCACTTCCTTCACAGAAAGCCACACTAGATGGAAATGAAGAATAATTTTTGGGGAATTATTCTTGGGCTATGACAGGAAAGTTTGGGCATATTTGAGCAACATATGACCCAAAGAAATTATGAGAATTATTTGGGAATTTTTGAATAGACAGAAATATAGGTTGCTTCACAACCTAGGGCACTTCAGGTTATTCTTTTAATAGAAAAAGGAATATTCCCTAGAAAATAATTTTAGGATTGGGCTAGAATGGAAATTACATGATCTTGGGAAAGTTTTGAGAATGATGAGTCACATGGGAGAACAAATGATGATGATCTCCGAGGTTGCAAGGCCACAGATCCACTCCAAAAAGATAAACAGAGCAAAAAACGAAATAAATCAAAGGAAAAAGAAAAGGGAAAAAAACCAGGCTGTGACAGGTGATATGATCAATGATTTATTGGATGATCGAATAATTCATCCCGAGGAACATGGAGTGGTTGCCGAGGCTGTAAACCCGCCTCTAGTTGAATACGCCTGGCCCAACGGAGCGGGGATCCTTCTCGGACATGAAGCAGCCATAGCCATCACAGTCACGAACGCCCATGGCATTGTACTGCTTGTGGTTTGATGAAATGGTTAGGTCAATTTGGTACGTGCGCATGAGCATAAAATGACCATCGTCAGTAGAACCAGCGATGAACCACGACCCGTTGACTTGTATATTTCCAGGACCTGGAATTATGAAGGCCAGCGTATTTGTGTCAGCTGCAACAAATCAAATTCGAGACCAAAAGGACAAAAATATAAAATCATGTTCAGAGTATGTGTGGAATTAAGATTATTATAACAGTGACACAGATCATAGCAAGAGAATTGCAATGTCGTGGTCATAGTTATACCCCAAGTTAAAAAAAAGTAAGCCAATAGCTTTCATATTCTAGCAATATGTCATGGTTCAAACATCATGTAAAAATGAGAGGAAAACAGCTCTGCCACGGGCTACTCATATTCTACCATGGCAGTTACTATTGTTCTCATATCAACTCTAACAATAACATGGGTGGTTATAAAAATCTTGGAAATGAGAGTAACATATAGCTATCATGAGGTTATATTCATAATATCTATTCTAACAATCATTAGATGCCAATTTTTCTCATATCAACTCTAACAATACCATGTGTGGTCATAAAAATCTAGGAAATGGGAGGAACTTATAGCAATGATGTGGTTATAGACATACTATGTATTCTAAATTTCTAACAATCAATAGGCAGTTGTATTCATAAGGTAAGGATGAGATGAGATAGAACAAGTACATGACGATAGATTCCACCAGTATATGCAGCTAATCTGTGTGTCGACCGCATAAACGATGCCATCATGCACTATAGCATCAGATAGAAATGGAGGGTCAACAAGATTGATGATGAGCCATAACCATGTACGGCGACCGGATTCCAGATAGACTAGTCCCATGTCGAACAAGGCAATGAGCTTGTAATCCATGTAGTCTTCAGATGGTGTGGGCATGCACTTCGTAGATTACAACCTTCAGCAAATGGAGGTCGTGCCAAAAGCTCGACACATCCTGTGCATAGTAGGCAGGAGTGTCCGGCGAGCCGCTAGGATCGATGCCGGCGGTATCCAACGATGGAAGGTGATCTCTCGCTGGGTGTAGATATCCACGAGACACCACGGATTACCGGATTGGTGGATGAGGATGATCCAGTTTGCCTTCATGCCCGCCCAGTAGTGGTCGCGCATGAAGGTCAAGAGGGCAGGTAGTGGCAGCATGTCGAGGGGCACGATGGCAACTTTAGTAGGATCGTCAAGTCTGTGTCTGGGCCACCTACGAGGATCGGGCATCAGCAAGTAGGGTGTCTTGAAAAGGGCTGGCTGGTTGCAGATGAGTGCACAGTACATAGACACCGAGCATGTGGCCGGATGCACTGTGCTGCGAAGGTCCATATGATTACATATCTGCTCCAAGAGAACATCGGGGAGGGAATTCCAATCGTGGCTCTGCGTGTCAGTCGGTTCTACCATAGGGTTTTTAGGGTGCTGAGTGATTGGGGTTTTCGGTGCCTATGAGCGAGCGAGGAAGTGGATTCGGGCGGACGAGCGCAAAAGATGGCGTGTGTGGACGAGCAGTGAGCAGGGCGGACATGGTACGCATGAGCTACCGAGGAAGATGGCGCAGTCGGGCGAGCAGTGAGCGGGGGGAAATGGTGTGCAACCGACAATGGGTAAGAGAGGAGGAAGAAGAAGAGAGGAGGAAGAAGAGGGAAAGACGAGCAAGAAAGTGCATTAAATCTCAATTCTACTAGTACTACTACCAGGATATACTGTCCTTCGGAGTGTAAATAGTTAAGCCGATGACATGTGGGCCTAACTCAAGAGGTCCCATATGTTAGTTAATGGAAGAGAGAGGTGCGTAGGTGTATTTGCGGAAGCGTGATCCACTGGCAAACAAGATGGCAGTACAGGGTAAGGCTGATTTAGTAACACTAACACGCTGGCTCAGCTTATCAATTGAGTGTCCCATCTGCTGCAGCATGTATTGTCACTTCACTGACTATGTGAATAAGTAGTTCTCTCAGACCGAGATGGGGAATAATGGATCGCCAAGACTTCCTATCTACAGTATCCCTATGCCTCTACTCTCATCTTGTCCAACAACAAGAAACATTGGCCAAGGCACCCGGCGCGAGTAACGTAGGAGTACTACTAGTATTTTGTGTCAAACTTTGACCATCTGTTTAACTAATAAAATGTTAATGCATCTCACCAAAAATCATATCACCGGATTCATATTTGAACATAGTTTTTAATGGTATAGTTTTTCATGACATGCATTGACACTTTGTTAGTTAAATTTACGGTCAAAATTTTACACAAAACACGAAGGGGACCAATAAACGAGGATGGAGGTTTATATATAGGTCAATAAAAAAAACATCAACCAAGGTAGTAGTAAATGATGAGTGCCCGAAGATTTTTTTCCAAAAGTACTAAATAATGGGTTCGTTTTCCTTAAGAAAATTATGTTTACAAATGTATTAGTTGGAATGCATGCGTGAAGAACAAAAGACCGGAACTTTTACACGCATTGGTGAGTTTTCTCTTAATTCTTGCATGCAATGTTTTAATGGAGCTTGAAATATGAACATGTCAATGGGAGGGAGTAGAAGCCTCATGCATGCATGCAACACACACATGTACAACTGCACGCATGCAACACTCATGCATCCATGCAGTACACAACACACGACATAATACACACGCTCCCTCCGTCCGTGAAAGACTGTACATATAGAGATATTGACTAAGAGGAACCGGAACTCGATGGCATAATTAACGCCCAAAAGTAGCAGACTTATGTCTGCATGCGACAATTGAGAGAAGAAGATTAAATGAAGGTTGTTGCATGCTTTAACTAAGGATAGACATGTAGCCTATAGCTAGAGCACAAGTTGGTGCATTAGTCAATCAATACTGATTAGATTAAAGGCTAAGTGCATTGGAAGTGTAGAAGTACACTCTTTGATGGAAAAATTTCTAATGCTAGATGTACAGTTTTTCACAGACCGAGGGAGTACACGTGCATGCACTCACATACACAGCCAGAGTGGTTCACGCGCAAGGGTTGGACTCCAGTCGCGCCTGCGTAAAGTTTAGTTTAAATGATTTCTTTGCTCTGCCAACTGAGAGGTGGGACCCAGAAACTAGGTGTCAATTTAACCAGTCAACAAAGTGCCACATCGACTATGTGGCCGGTCAGTAGGGTGCAATACAGTGCTCTATGGTGAGCTAGTGACCGTATAATCACCGCAAAACTATATAGTGAACTTAATGAGCGTATTGTTACATACTTTGACCGCCATTCTATTTATCTCATTTCAAATTAAGCCATTTAACCGGAAAGGACATGGTATGGACTATTACTACTTATGCGTCCCGTCAACTCGTAGAACGAGGAGAAGATTGCTTACTATGCCCTCTGCCTCGCCCATGCGTGGTGGCTCACAGGACGAGGATAAGCTTGCTTATTACGTACGCTTATGCCCTCTCCCTCGCCCACATGCGTGGTGACTCACAGGACGAGGAGAGGGTTTTGACTACAGTGCCCTCTCCCTCTCCCTCGCCCTCGCCCTTGCGGTGGACGTGCAGCAGTTCATTCAGTGTCAGATTGCCAGAAGCATATTGTATTGTAGTATCATAATTATTGGACCTTCCGAAGAGGCAAAGAGCGAAGTGCAAGGTTCACAGGAGTACGAACTGTTGAACCTCCCAAAGAGGCAAAGAGCCAAGCGCAAGATTTATAGGAGCTGTTGTCCTAGTACTACAACTATAGCGAACGATCGCTACTGTATGATGCCGCCATATCACCTATAGCCAAAGTTGTGCCACCTTTTTTTCTCACATAGCATGTTGGAGCCCGTGCAACAGCCACACAATTTGCACATACACATAAAATATTTACTAGTAAGGAATTCTAAAGGAAAATGCCAGTATGCCACGCAAGTTCATCTCCACTTCATGTGATAAATTTTTGCACGACTACTCTATATATATATTTACAGTGATACCATTCACAATTTACCATACTCCACTTACACGTTATAGTTGGGCTCCATGTCCTCCTCCAGGTTCCAGTCCCAGGTGTTCTTCATAGATGGCACGATCGATAGCGCTGGGCAACAGGAATCATTATCGTAGCTTTCTAGTCCAGTTCCGCATGATGGAGATTCATGCAAGCTGAAGCGGCATAAATCAGGGATAGCATGTCCCAGCATGTCTTTCATCTGGGGGTGTGCACGGAAGATACAACCATGCTTCATGAACGGTAGGCCTTCCATGTCGTGCATGGAAGGTGGCATCTGCTTCACAATGGGGTAGTTGTCCCCAATGAAAAGTGAGTACTCTCCAAGAGTGTTCCACGACACCCACATAGCATCACGGGGGTCGAACTCGGCGCCGTTCATCTGGTACACGCGACATCTTAGATCTGGACACATGGTGACATACATGTCAAGGTCCATGCATGATAATGTTGTGCTCAAATATGGCGGTCAGTAATATTGTGCAGCAAGTAGTACTACTCCAGTATAGACAAAGTATAATAACCAGCTTATTATATATAGCCACTCTTGGCTACATGGATGAGATAGTAAGACATGGAAAAACAAAAATGGTGGGAGCTAGTGGGTTCAAGTCTTCAAGGGCCTAGATAGCTATACGTGTCCTCCAAGGTAAAAAGTACTAGTACTAGTAAGTAGGAGTACTCCTTACTACTACAATGAAAGAGAAGGCGAGAGGGTTAAAAAATCTAATACTAAACTGTAGTACTAGTATAGTAAACATGTCCCAGACAAGAAAGGATAGAACTAATAAGTATTACTACTCTAACACACAACAATGAGAAAAAAGGAATACCTGGGTAGATGGTGACGGTCCGATCGTGGTAGATTACGATGGGTAATGACTGCTAAGATAGTTGATCCCAATATGCCAAAGTCATCTTCATGGTTCCAGGTTAGACCGAATCGCGGATGCATATGCACATCCAGGATTGGCGATATTATTTTGATGGGGGATGACTAGTCCCTGCAAAATAATGGAGTACCATTAGGGATGCAAATGATGGTTTGTGCATTCCGTTTGTAATCTCCCGTACTGTGGGATGGCAACCAGATGAAACAAGTCCCTTGGCTTGTCACCCCAAATATGCGGCCTACATGGCACACTGCGTCTTGGAACGTGTAGGGGTACAAATCTGCCGCGGCCAACATGTGCCAGCCTCTACCGTTACTGCCTTTTGTATTGATGGCAATCCTTATGTCGAACACCGCGATGAGAAAGTAATTGTCGTAGCTGCGTCGCTTTGTTGGCGGGTATGCAATTTGTATATTCTTCAATCTCATGTAGGTATCATAATATGTATTCAAGCCCAGCCAACCCGGAAGGCCGATCCCAATGGTGTTGAAGGGTTCTATGGGAACGGTGGCACTACTGTGGATGTTGTGCAAAATGATGGTGGTATTCGGCAGGAGGTATGCAAGCCAATCTCCATTGGCACCAACCCAGACCTATATATAAGATGGTGGGCAGCAAAGAAATTACGGGATGGAATAACTAAGTACTATATTTAGAATATACACTATCAAACTCCATGACTGACCTGCTCATCGGTGAAAATCCAACTACCTTCAACATCGGCAACTCTAGCGGTGTCAACGTGCAACCACTACCTAGTAGCGGTGGACTATTTGATGGATTGTCCGATAGAATAACTTTCTGCTCGAGAACTCATGGAAGACCAACAAGCATGGCCTTTTCCCAAGCTTGTTTACCCACCGTCTTAAAATAGCTGGCGCATGAAGCACCGAGTCTTGCGGCGGTGAGGACGTTAGAGCGGCGTGTGATTTCTCCCAGAGGATCATCCTCCAAGGTCTCCCAGCCCGACGAGGAGAACTTCTTGGTGAATCCATGGGAGCAGCGACGAACTGCCTTGTTCTCTTCGGGGGGAGGGGAACTGGCGAGGAGGAGATCAGAGCGTAACCGCAGGGCCTCACCCCTTCGTTAAGGAAGTTATGCGGGCATGCATAGTGGTACTGCCTAGTGCGATGGTGCTGCTATTATTTACTACGTAGTACTATAGTAGTAGTAGTACCACTACTACTACTTTCTCAACTAGTAGTGCGATGTACTATACTTCTATAGTGCACCAGTTTTGAACTCTTGAATCTCAAGGCCAAGGAGCTACAATTGCAAGTGGAGGGTACTCCTGTTCTCTAGAACCATCGTTGTACTATCAATGCAGGGAAAGTACACCTGCATAGTGCGTACTCTCCGTGCTCTATTCAAGCGCGTGGCTGTCCTACTCAGCCACTCCTCTCCCACACACACTAGCAGCCTATTTATCAGCGACGGTTACTGCGGGGCAGAACATTTGAGTTCTTTGATACAACAAGACTAGGCTTTTCGGTTCCATTTGTGGAGGTGTAACGGATCTCGTTGAACTTTGTTAGTTCCTTCTTTATGAATCAGATGAGGCAAAGCTTTTGCCTCCGTTTCAAACAAAAAAAATCACGTCAAGGGGAATTTCTTTTTTAGAGTTTAGAGCCGATAATGGAGCGAAGTACATGCGTGCAATGCCACATGCTACGGAGTAGTAGCACTTTACGTACATAGCAATATTGAACAGTTCCCAATGCCGCGACAGGCTTTTCCAGCTCCTCGAGCTTAATTGGGAGGCGCTATTTTAAATATGGTAGCTGATGAGGAAGCTGCAAGTGAGGTGCCGCTAGGGCGAGCACGCAGGCGAGAACATTGCACGGTGTGAATTAATATACTCCTCTATAGGATTACTACTACTTTACGCAGTAGTACTAGTACTACTCTAGTGTGCGAGCCACGAGATGATGGGAGGGAAATCCCGTTCATGTGGCTGGGCTATCCAGTGCACCCAGATTGTGGTGTGACCCGTACGTCCGACTTCAATAGTCAAGCTACCAGTGTACATTATTGGCTCACAGCAAGGTTAATATTTTCTAAAAGGCCGCCGTGCGTTCGTCCGGGATCGAACCCACAAAACGAGCTATACAATCCCGTGACCACTAGTAGTACAACGCAACCTAGAATTGCCTTTTTTAGCTAGTCCATTGTTCCTTACAAGAAACCACTACCAAGAAACTAGCATTTTCCAACCAGCCCTACCAAGAAACCACTACTCTACAAAAATTAGCAAAAACATACCGAAATTTTCGTAATCCGTCGGAATAAACTACCAAGTGCCGTTATAGGCACGTTTCAACCCATGTCGCCCCTTAAGTCAAAGCCTTCTATTTGATCGGCTAGTTAGGCGTTATGACTTGTGGGACCTACATCTTAGTATGGAGGAAAACCCCCGATTGACCTCCTACCACCGGCCCGTCCACCTAGTCATCCTCGGCCATGGGACGCAGCTACCGCCGCGGGTAGAAGGCGAGGTCAAAAGCGCTGGCGACGCGGAGCCCATCTTGCGGTAGCCTAGATGCCAGCTCCGTCCGGCGCTGATGGACGCTAGGTAGCCAAAGCTAGCTCACACGCACCCTACTGTTTGCGTCCAGCTACTTCTCTGCAAGGTTTGCTAGCTAGGTTGGCACGGCGGTGCGGTGGCTTGCTCACGCGGGCCGCACTAAGGCCAGCCATCTGGCTCGAGCGAAGGCCAGTGCGGCGGCTTGCTCGTGCGTGAGCCACGCTCGGGCTAGCCAGCCAACCCGCGTGGAGGCCAGTGCGGCGTCCAACCCGTCCGGCGAAGCAGCGGCCAGCTCGCTCATCACCTGCGCCACCGACGAACACGCATAACACATGTTTGAAGTAATGTTCAGGAAAAATAATGATTGGTCGATGAAGAAGAAGATAGAATCTTAGACATGTGTCACGTGTGTCTTAACGGTCAACACAACGGTCAAACAAACGGTGTTGGTTTAAGGTGCCTCTTCAGCACGGACGTGTTGGCCAACCCTGTCATAAAAGGGTTTAAACGAGCTTAATCGGCACTAGGTAGTAGTTTTTTTGGCATGGATTAAGAAATTTTGGGTATGTTTTTCCCATTTTTTGTACAGTAGTTTCTTCATAGGGCTGGTTGAAAGTGGTAGTTTTTTGTTAATTACTCTACATACTATAAGTAGGAGTGAAAGTTAAGCTTTGGAAGCCAATAAGCACGTCTAGTTTCATAGTGCCTATGTGTACGTAATTCAAACTAAATATCAACCATGAGTGACTAATATCTTGATGGAAAACCCGAAACTATGGAAATACTAGCAAATTTTTTTTGCATGGTTGGAAATACTAGCAATGTGCATGTGCGTTGAAATGGATCATATGTAGAATAATACTTATTCACGAACTTGATAGAAAACATTCTAATTTTGATATACATATATCACTAAAAATATATTATATTTCGATCATAATATATTCCTTGGGCTGTTTTGATGAGGTGAGGAGGGACGTGGTTGGTTTTAAGATACTAATTAAGGCGTTTTCTGCAAATTGGGTAGAGAAGTGGGATGTTGTTGAGAAAAGGCAACAACTTACCTCATAGTCATTAGATGTAGATCTAATGGTCAGAAATGACGGATGGCAGACACACCATCATCACCAACTAAGTCTTTTGTAGGAGTACTAGAAAGATGCCTGTGCATTGCACGGAACATCAAGATGCATTTTTTATAAAACACCTGTTGTGATTGACCCATGCGCGAGTAATCCCATGTGTAAAAACTAATGATATCTCGATAAAGAGGAGAGATATGGTAAGGAGGAGTGGGGCGTGGTGGTGATTGGTAGTCGGACTGAGGGGAGGCATGGGGATGGACGACGCCGGCAGCGACAACCATGCCAGATTGTTCCAGAGGCTTCCTTTTTTAATTGCTCAACAATGAGGTTGTGGGAGATAAGGATAAATGAGGGAAGGCCTTATCTGCAAATGTGGAGAGAGGTGCGGTAATCTTTTTGCAAAATTGCCATAGTTTTGCTTTCTATCCATCAGATATAGATCAGACGGTCTATATTGCAAGATGGCGGGAATACCATCATCACCAACTCGGTTTTTTTATATTAAGAAGAGATATAAGTATGGAGATACAAACGTATTATCGATACTTATTTCCATAAACTTAGATCTACGTTCTATTCAATGGCTGAGCATGTGGGGCCTTAGCACGATGACTTCCCGACTGTATAAAACAAAGGTTTTCCCGTTGCCGATAAGGAGGGGGTGACGGTGGCGCGCTTTTGGCTCGCTCTAGTCCTAGTAGTCATACTAGGTGGTCTACGAACGTGTAGATTTATTCTTTTTCATTTCTCATATTCGTCGTACTGCCGCCACTGTTTTTTAACCTGAAATAGTAGGAGCACCTCCTAACGCAGTTGAATTAAAAGAATAAAATTCACAACTTTACATGGTAATTTACAACCACCCCATTTTGGTTATTCATGAGAAAACCTTGGTTGAGCATGTGTGCGAGAGAGAGATAGCACGTGTGTGGGTGATATGTCGAAACTGAGGCAATGATAAGAGATTCTTTGTGTGTCTCTCTGTGTGGAGGATAGAGAGAGACATGTGCATGGGGCTTTTTGTTGTGTAACGTGGATACATATAGACATAATCAGAGAGTTAGTGTGTGGGATACACATGCGGACATGGGGAGAGATGTGTGAGTTAGAGAGACAGAGAATTTTGGTGTGCATGTGAGCTAGAGAGAGATGGTTTTATATAGATACCTAGAGCTGGAGAGAATATGCAAGGGTTTGTGTCTTAAAAGAAGGATCCAGATAGATGGGTGTTTGTGCGTCTCTGTGTGTGTTTGCGCGCGCAGGTGTGTGTGAGAGGGAGTGTGTGTATGTGGAGAAGAGAGACCACTGATACGTCTCCTACGTATCTATAATTTTTTATTGTTCCATGCTATTATATTATCTATCTTGGATGTTTTATATGCATTTATATGCTATTTTATATGATTTTTGGGACTAACCTATTAACCTAGAGTCCAGTGCCAGTTTCTGTTTTTTCCTTGTTTTTGAGTCTTGCAGAAAAGGAATATCAAACAGAGTCTAAATGAGCTGAAAATTTACGATGATTTTTATGGACCAGAAGAAGCCCCCGAAGCAAAGGAGTTGGGCCAGAAGAGCCACGAGGCCTCCACAAGGGTGGAGGGCGCGCCCTCCATCCTTTTGGGCTCCTCGTGGACCCCCCTAACGTGAAACCGACGCCAAAAATTCATATAAATATAGAAACCCTCGAAAATAAACCTAGATCGAGAGTTCCGCCGCCGCAAGCCTCTCTAGCCACGAAAAAACAATCGGTACCTTGTTCCGGCACCATAAGAGAGGGGGAAATCATCACCGGTGGCCATCTTCATCATCCAGGCGCTCTCCATGACAAGGAGGAAGTAGTTCACCCTCGGGTCTGAGGGTATGTACCAGTAGCTATGTGTTTGATCTCTCTCTCTCTCTCTCTCTCTCTCTCTCGTGTTCTTGATATGGCACGATCTTGATGTACCGCGAGCTTTGCTATTATAGTTGGATCTTATGATGTTTCTCCCCCTCCACCTTCTTGTAAGGGATTGAGTTTTCCCTTTGAAGTTACCTTATCGGATTAAGTCTTTAAGGATTTGGGAACACTTGATGTATGTCTTGCATGTGCTTATCTATGGTGACAATGGGATATTCACGTGATCTACTTGATGTATGTTTTGGTGATCAACTTGCGGATTCTGTGACCTTGTGAACTTATGCATAGGGGTTGGCACACGTTTTCGTCTTGACTCTCTGATAGAAACTTTGGGACTCTCTTTGAAGTACATTGTGTTGGTTTGAATAGATGAATCTGAGATTGTGTGATACATATCGTTAATCAAACCCGCGGATACTTATGGTGACATTGGAGTATCTAGGTGACATTAGGGTTTTGGTTGATGTGTGTCTTAAGGTGTTATTTTAGTATGAACTCTAGGGCTGCTTGTGACACTTATAGGAATAGCCCAATAGATCGATCAGAAAGAATAACTTTGAGGTGGTTTCGTACCCTACAAGAATCTATTCGTTTGTTCTCCGCTCTTAGTGACTTTGGAGTGACTCTTTGTTGCATGTCGAGGGATTGTTATATGATCTAATTATGTCATCATTGTTGAGAGAACTTGCAGTAGTGAAAGTATGAACCCTAGGCCTTGTTTTGAAGCATTGCAATACCATTTTTGCTCACTTTTACCACTTGCTACCTTGCTGTTTTATATTTTCATATTAAAAAAACCTATATCTACTATCCATATTATGCTCGTATCACCATCTCTTCGCCGATCTAGTGCACCTATACAATTTACCATTTTATTGTGTGTGTTGGGGAAATAAGAGACTCTTTGTTATTTGGTTGCAGGGTTGTTTGAGAGAGACCATCTTCATCCTATGCCTCCCACGGATTGATAAACCTTAGGTGATGCACTTGATGGAAATTTGTTGCTGTCCTACAAAACTCTACACTTGGAGGCCCAGCAACGTCTACAAGGATAAAGTTGCATAGTAGACATCAACCACTAATGATGTAAACCTAGTAGGGAAGGGGGAATGGTGTGACATGTGTATCCAAGAGAGAGAAAGGCATGTGTAGTAGCGGGATAGCATGGGTGCGGGTGGGGAGCTGACTATTTGGAAGAGACATCGAGTGTGTGTGGGAGAGGGGTGTGAGAGCGAGAGAGAGAGAGAGAGAGTGAGTGAGGGAGAGAGAGAGAGGAAGATAGGGGAGAGAGGGGTCGTTTGTGTGCGTAAGTGGCGTATAGATAGGGGGACAAGGTTGATGTTGTTCAAAAGTGGCCTATGTAAGGAGACGCAAGGCAAGCGAGTCATCGTGTGTGTGATAGAGACTTCATGAGAGATCTAGAATAGATGGTGTAGAGAACAACGTGCGAGATTGAGAATGATGATACACCAGGGAGCTATGGAAATAGTCACGACATATATGTATATAGGGAAGGAGCTGGGTTGGGTCCGCATGTGGGAGAGATAGAAAGAGGAGAGTAGTGCACAAGGAGACAAAAGAGTGCTTGTTTCTAGTGGGGGCGATGAGTGAGGTGTGTATAAATTAATGCGAGAGAGAGAGTGAGATGGAGAGATTGTGGAGAGTGTGTGAGAACCACATAACTAGGGAGATAAACGTTTGGGGCGATGTTTTCTGTGTATGGGAAAGATACACTGCTATATAGTGTTTGTGCTTGGGAAAGAGAGATGCCGGGAGACCTAGAGAGTGGGGGAAGAGATGTGTGTATACCCGAGAGATAAAGTGATAGAGACCTAAATTGGGGTCCGGACATAGAAGACAGAGGGGGTTAATGTGCTCTTGTGTTCGTCTCCGGGGGAGAGAAAGGGTTGTGGGGGGGACGGGGTGGTGGGCTTCAGATAAAGAGTGACATGTCTATATTTGAGAGACATAAGCGTAATTGAGATATATATGGTAAATAGTGTGTGCACTCATGGTTGATCAATTTGTTTCACAGTTTGGACTATGAGATAACGATACTTTTGAACATGCGTGATATACATTGAAGTACTAGAATTACAAACCTAAGGTTGGAATTTTGGAATTCCACTCCATTATTAGCTTTTGTAATTCATTTAAATGGAGGTACATTTATTAAGCCGGGATTTCATGATTTCAAATTCATATATCAAACCTAGAGATATACACATACGGTGATGTTCAAACCTTATAATCATCCACTTTATTCATGCACATACACATTTTTTGTCATCATATAGGATAAATACATTTGTAATTTCATTTGATTTGGAGCATATGATGGTATTTGCTTCCACTAGCTCAATGATCCATATTTAAATTGAATGGACAATCTAAGTTTTGAGTTAGAGACATTGATTTTCGAGACATGCACTTTTTTTGTGTGCGCAACAAATAAATTCTCGGCCATGATATCATAGTGGGCCGTACAAGAGCAGAACACTTAATTTCAGCCGCCAAAAGCTTTCAAACTTCCCGCTCACATCGAAATATCTTGCCCCTGAAAGTTTAGCCCTGCGATATTCCTGTTTTACCCCTGCCACATGAACGGAAAAGGGTTGCTTTGGTAACTCCATTGTTTTCCCCTCTTTGCCCCCAAATTCTTCCCCAGAGACCCTCCCCTTCCCTTCCCCTCCCCCTCTCCCCCAACCACTCCAAGCCGCCAAATCTAGTCCTCCGCTATAGCAGTGGACATCACACCCCACCGGATCTACCTTCCGCACGTTGGAACCCCCAACTACCAACTCACCACTTCACCGGAGCCGCTTCAGCGACTGGCTTGTGCACCATTCCAGATCTCCTTGACCACCATCATGGTCCACCGCACGGGATCTGCTTCACTTGCGCCCTCGTCCACCACAGTGTAGGCCCATCACCGACTCCCTCGTCTGCCACATCGCTGGCCCTTCATACAAGCCCTTGTCCGTAGCAACAGATCTGCCTCAACTAAAGCACTCTACACCGCACCGGATGTGCTTCGCCGACACCTTCGTCCACTACACCGGACCCACTCCACAGAAGCCATATTCAACTCCACCTGCCCCGCTTTATTGACGCCGCAGCCTCATCAGGTTATTTCGATTTGTAATCCTTCAGTTTTTCTCTTCTTTATCGTGGAACTGTTCACTTACCACAGATGAGTTTTCTTGTATGTCGACAGGCGCCGCAACCGAATCACCGGATCTGCTTCAGCAACGGCGGGAGCTGGCCCAAAGTTTACTGCAACACGAGCACCATCGACGATCCTTAGCTTTCATGTATGACAATGATACCCATACGCCGCCGAGAATCAGGTGCTATTATCCAACGGCCGACGCCGACATTCACTTTCTTAGCATAAGCACTGCACCTTTGAATTTCTTCAGGGCATCATTCAATTTTTCATCAGACGCCTTCTTTTGCTTGCACCTGTAGGACCATACATGTGCTAAATTACAAACCAGTGCACATATAGTTAAAGTTCTTTTGTTTTTGTCCTAAGTATTAATGTACTTCCTAGATATCACTACCTACTATTTTACTTCTTGCATGCTATATTTATGATAATGGTGTTGTTCTGATGCCACTTGTTGGTTATATCACTACAAAAAAAGACACATCCGTGACATTTTGGGCCGAATGAATTTTTTTCTGTCATGCTTATGACACTTCTATGACGATAATTGTGAAAAAACCAGGTATCATCATAGATGTGGTGGGCTCCTACTTCTATGACAAAAAATCATGACAGAAAATGGGCTTTTCGTCCTGGGCGGGCCGGAGACACAGCTGGATGACATTCTTTGGGCCGTGCATGACGGAAAAAACCGTGGTAGAAGCGAGGGCGAGGAAAATATCGGGGAGTTCCCGGTTATGGTGGGTGGACGGGGGCCGAGCGATGTGCGTCTCTCTCATACATGTACGCACGTGTGTGCAAGGCGTTGCGCTCTAACTGAACCCGAGCGAGGCGTTGGGCTCTAACTGAACCCGAGCGATTGCACTAGCTACGTTACTGAACCAGAGCGATCGATCCTTTGCTGTTAACTGAACCCGAGTGATTCCTTCGCTACTGCTGCTAACTGAAGCCGATCGAACCCTGCTGCCTCCTTCCCTTGATGAATAGTGAGCGTTGTTGGGCGGGTTTGGATGAACAGTTCCCGGTGGGGGGTTGGATGAACAGGACTGTCGGTGTGGAACGACACCTATGGGATCACAAGAATCCCTACTACGGTTGCCGGGGCACGGGGTTGCGAGAAGAGCAGGGCTAGTAGACAGCACAAAGATCGTTTACCTAGGTTCGGGCCGCGAGGATGAGTAAAACCCTAGTGCTGCTTTGGTGGGTGTATTTCAGAGAGAGTTCTTGAGCTCTCGAACTAGCTGTGGTCAGGGCGTGGTTCGAAAGAGCCGAATCCTTCTCCAGTATGCCATGGGCCTCCTTTTATAGTCGAAAGGGGCTGCCACAGTGGCACGCAGGAGGTGGAAAGGCGTACAGTGCCCTGAGCTTATCGCCCGTATTATAGGAGAAGATGCATTTAATGCGTAGCTTAGGTGTCCCCTTGCTTTATTGGGGACGGGGGCGAGGCCCGTCCCGTCCGTCGCCGCTCCTCCTCACTTTGACACGCGCCCTCCTGGACTAGGCTATGTCTAGGACGGCGGTGGTGGAGAAGGCGGAGGCGGACCTCCAGGAGCGCGTTGCCGAGACGCATGACAGGTTCCGCGAGGCCCACAAGGAGCTCAAGGCCGCTCAGGGCAAGCTGGCCAAGGGCGACGTGGAGCTCACCATGAAGCTCGCCGACGGCGAGAAAGCTCAAGAGACGGCGAGGAACTTGGCCGCGGCCGTCGAAGCCGCCCGGACCCAGCACGAGGCCGCGCTGAACTCCCAGGAGGAGGACCTCGCTGCACGCGAGGGAAAGCTTGCCGCCATGCTTCGCGACAAGGATGCAGAGGTGGAGAAGCTTGTCTTGTAGCACACCAGTGAGCTGGAGCAGAGGCACGAAGAGGCACTCAATGCCCAGGCCCAGGTTCACGCCGGCAAGGTGGAGGAGTTGGAGGCGGAGCGCGACGGGCTGAAGGAGCAGGCCTTGTAGCTGTCCCAGGAGAGGGACACACTTAACAGTGCCCTGACAGAGGCGCATGGCGCGGTCGTCAGCAAGGCTGGGGAGCTCTCCGAGGCCAACAACTCCATCAAAGACCTCAAGCTGAAGCTGGAGGGTCTTAAGAAGGTGCTGTCGGAGGCCAAAACCCGAGAGAGGACCCTGGCCAAGGAGCTGGAGGCCGAGAAGCAGTTGCGGGAGAACGAGGGCCTCAACTTCGCGGATCACGTGGCGGGCGAGAACCGTTGGCTCGATCGCCTCGCCACCGTCGCGAACCAGGCCGCCGCGTAGCTGGCCATCATGGGGATGCCGGACGTGATTTATGTCCCGGAGCGGAGCGTGAGCGCCATTTGCAGCCTGACCATGTTCTTTGAGAAGGTCGTCGGCGCTCTGGAGCGGCTCCACGCCAACCGGGCGGCCTCACTGGCCGACGAGTCCTGGAGGCTTTTCCAGGGTGCCATGACCAAGGTTCTCACCAAGGTGGCGCACTGGTACCCCGACCTCGACTTCGACGCCGCGCTGGAGAGCTTGCCGGAGGGTACTGACCTCGCGCGGCTCAGGGAGCGCATCAAGCCCATCATCAGCCGAGTTGGCGAAATTCAGAGGGTGGAGGGCCAGCGCCGGGATTAGGCATCCCATACTTTATCGCCGCTGCAGGTTCACAACCAAGAGAATCGCTATCTCTAGTTAGAACCGCAGCAACAATTTGATGTAATATAACTCTGCAGCACTTTTACTATTATGCATGTTATTTTCCTATTCGATTTTCCTTTGTATGTCCTCCCTACGTTACTGGGTAGGCTTGCCGGCGCGTAAACCCAAGGCGGTGTCTTGGGGACGGATGCCCACTGGCCTGCCGGGTGTGCTTGCTGCCGGGCGAACCACCTTGCCACCCTTAGCGCGGCCGCTCGAACTGTCGAGCTTGACTCGAGTCAGAGTCGGGAGCGTTGCCAAGTGCGGAAGGCTACCCCGCCACTCTTGACGCGGACACTTTGAGCTGTTGAGCGGATTCGAAACAGAACAAGGGCGTTGCCAATTGCGGGAGGGCCCCTTTGCGTGCAGGTTTCTCATACATAGGCGAGATCTCCGAGGACAATAACCTTATGTATAGGAGGAAATAACCCAAAGCTCTGAATGACTTAGCTTTTCTATTGCCGAGCCGGCGTCGTTCCTCCGGCCGCCTTCCTCTCAGGAGCCAAAGTCGATGAAGAATTGCTATGCTAACTACTAGACCAGATTCTCACAATTGCGCCCCCTACCTGGCGCGCCAAAGATGTCAGTGTGGAACGACACCTATGGGATCACAAGAATCCCTACTACGGTTGCCGGGGCACGGGGTTGCGAGAAGAGCAGGGCTAGTAGACAGCACAAAGATCCTTTACCTAGGTTCGGGCCGCAAGGATGAGTAAAACCCTAGTGCTGCTTTGGTGGGTTATTTCAGAGAGAGTTCTTGAGCTCTCGAACTAGCTGTGGTCAGGGCGTGGTTCGAAAGAGCCGAATCCTTCTCCAGTATGCCATGGGCCTCCTTTTATAGTCGAAAGGGGCTGCCACAGTGGCACGCAGGAGGTGGAAAGGCGTACAGTGCCCTGAGCTTATCGCCCGTATTATAGGAGAAGATGCATTTAATGCGTAGCTTAGGTGTCCCCTTGCTTTATTGGGGACGGGGGCGAGGCCCGTCCCGTCCGTCGCCGCTCCTCCTCACTTTGACACGCGCCCTCCTGGACTAGGCTATGTCTAGGACGGCGGTGGTGGAGAAGGCGGAGGCGGACCTCCAGGAGCGTGTTGCCGAGACGCATGACAGGTTCCGCGAGGCCCACAAGGAGCTCAAGGACGCTCAGGGCAAGCTGGCCAAGGGCGACGTGGAGCTCACCATGAAGCTCGCCGACGGCGAGAAAGCTCAAGAGACGGCGAGGAACTTGGCCGCGGCCGTCGAAGCCGCCTGGACCCAGCACGAGGCCGCGCTGAACTCCCAGGAGGAGGACCTCGCTGCACGCGAGGGAAAGCTTGCCGCCATGCTTCGCGACAAGGATGAAGAGGTGGAGAAGCTTGTCTTGTAGCGGACCAGTGAGCTGGAGCAGAGGCACGAAGAGGCACTCAATGCCCAGGCCCAGGTTCACGCCGGCAAGGTCGAGGAGTTGGAGGCGGAGCGCGACGGGTTGAAGGAGCAGGCCTTGTAGCTGTCCCAGGAGAGGGACACACTTAACAGTGCCCTGACAGAGGCGCATGGCGCGGTCGTCAGCAAGGCTGGGGAGCTCTCCGAGGCCAACAACTCCATCAAAGACCTAAAGCTGAAGCTGGAGGGTCTCAAGAAGGTGCTTTCGGAGGCCAAAACCCGAGAGAGGACCCTGGCCAAGGAGCTGGAGGCCGAGAAGCAGTTGCGGGAGAACGAGGGCCTCAACTTCGCGGATCACGTGGTGGGCGAGAACCGTTGGCTCGATCGCCTCGCCACCGTCGCGAACCAGGCCGCCGCGTAGCTGGCCATCATGGGGATGCCGGACGTGAGGTATGTCCCGGAGTGGAGCGTGAGCGCCAATTGCAGCCTGACCATGTTCTTTGAGAAGGTCGTCGGCGCTCTGGAGCGGCTCCACGCCAACCGGGCGGCCTCACTGGCCGACGAGTCCTGGAGGCTTTTCCAGGGTGCCATGACCAAGGTTCTCACCAAGGTGCCGCACTGGTACCCCGACCTCGACTTCGACGCCGCGCTGGAGAGCTTGCCGGAGGGTACTGACCTCGCGCGGCTCAGGGAGCGCATCAAGCCCATCATCAGCCGAGTCGGCGAAATTCAGAGGGTGGAGGGCCAGCGCCGGGATTAGGCATCCCATACTTTATCGCCGCTGCAGGTTCACAACCAAGACAATCGCTATCTCTAGTTAGAACCGCAGCAACAATTTGATGTAATATAACTCTGCAGCACTTTTACTATTATGCATGTTATTTTCCTATTCGATTTTCCTTTGTATGTCCTCCCTACGTTACTGGGTAGGCTTGCCGGCGCGTAAACCCAAGGCGGCGTCTTGGGGACGGATGCCCACTGGCCTGCCGGGTGTGCTTGCTGCCGGGCGAACCACCTTGCCACCCTTAGCGCGGCCGCTCGAACTGTCGAGCTTGACTCGAGTCAGAGTCGGGAGCGTTGCCAAGTGCGGAAGGCTACCCCGCCACTCTTGACGCGGACCCTTTGAGCTGTTGAGCGGATTCGAAACAGAACAAGGGCGTTGCCAATTGCGGGAGGGCCCCTTTGCGTGCAGGTTTCTCATACATAGGCGAGATCTCCGAGGACGATAACCTTATGTATAGGAGGAAATAACCCAAAGCTCTGAATGACTTAGCTTTTCTATTGCCAAGCCGGCGTCGTTCCTCCGGCCGCCTTCCTCTCAGGAGCCAAAGTCGATGAACAATTGCTAGGCTAACTACTAGACCAGATTCTCACAATTGCGCCCCATACCTGGCGCGCCAAAGATGTCGGTGTGGAACGACACCTATGGGATCACAAGAATCCCTACTACGGTTGCCGGGGCACGGGGTTGCGAGAAGAGCAGGGCTAGTAGACAGCACAAAGATCGTTTACCTAGGTTCGGGCCACGAGGATGAGTAAAACCCTAGTGCTGCTTTGGTGGGTGTATTTCAGAGAGAGTTCTTGAGCTCTCGAACTAGCTGTGGTCAGGGCGTGGTTCGAAAGAGCCGAATCCTTCTCCAGTATGCCATGGGCCTCCTTTTATAGTCGAAAGGGGCTGCCACAGTGGCACGCAGGAGGTGGAAAGGCGTACAGTGCCCTGAGCTTATCGCCCGTATTATAGGACAAGACGCATTTAATGCGTAGCTTAGGTGTCCCCTTGCTTTATTGGGGACGGGGGCGAGGCCCGTCCCGTCCGTCGCCGCTCCTCCTCACTTTGACACGCGCCCGCCTGGACTAGGCTATGTCCAGGACGGCGGTGGTGGAGAAGGCGGAGGCGGACCTCCAGGAGCGCGTTGCCGAGACGCATGACAGGTTCCGCGAGGCCCACAAGGAGCTCAAGGCCGCTCAGGGCAAGCTGGCCAAGCGCGACGTGGAGCTCACCATGAAGCTCGCCGACGTCGAGAAAGCTCAAGAGACGGCGAGGAACTTGGCCGCGGCCGTCGAAGCCGCCCGGACCCAGCACGAGGCCGCGCTGAACTCCCAGGAGGAGGACCTCGCTGCACGCGAGGGAAAGCTTGCCGCCATGCTACGCGACAAGGATGCAGAGGTGGAGAAGCTTGTCTTGTAGCGGACCAGGGAGCTGGAGCAGAGGCACGAAGAGGCACTCAATGCCCAGGCCCAGGTTCACGCCGGCAAGGTGGAGGAGTTGGAGGCGGAGCGCGACGGGCTGAAGGAGCAGGCCTTGTAGCTGTCCCAGGAGAGGGACACACTTAACAGTGCCCTGATAGAGGCGCATGGCGCGGTCGTCAGCAAGGCTGGGGAGCTCTCCGAGGCCAACAACTCCTTCAAAGACCTCAAGCTGAAGCTGGAGGGTCTCAAGAAGGTGTTGTCGGAGGCCAAAACCCGAGAGAGGACCCTGGCCAAGGAGCTGGAGGCCGAGAAGCAGTTGCGGGAGAACGAGGGCCTCAACTTCGCGGATCACGTGGCGGGCGAGAACCGTTGGCTCGATCGCCTCGCCACCGTCGCGAACCAGGCCGCCGCGTAGCTGGCCATCATGGGGATGCCGGACGTGAGGTATGTCCCGGAGCGGAGCGTGAGCGCCAATTGCAGCCTGACCATGTTCTTTGAGAAGGTCGTCGGCGCTCTGGAGCGGCTCCACGCCAACCGGGCGGCCTCACTGGCCGACGAGTCCTGGAGGCTTTTCCAGGGTGCCATGACCAAGGTTCTCACCAAGGTGCCGCACTGGTACCCCGACCTCGACTTCGACGCCGCGCTGGAGAGCTTGCCAGATGGTACTGACCTCGCACGGCTCAGGGAGCGCATCAAGCCCATCATCAGCCGAGTCGGCGAAATTCAGAGGGTGGAGGGCCAGCGCCGGGATTAGGCATCCCATACTTTATCGCCGCTGCAGGTTCACAACCAAGACAATCGCTATCTCTAGTTAGAACCGCAGCAACAATTTGATGTAATATAACTCTGCAGCACTTTTACTATTATGCATGTTATTTTCCTATTCGATTTTCCTTTGTATGTCCTCCCTACGTTACTGGGTAGGCTTGCTGGCGCGTAAACCCAAGGCGGCGTCTTGGGGACGGATGCCCACTGGCCTGCCGGATGTGCTTGCTGCCGGGCGAACCACCTTGCCACCCTTAGCGCGGCCACTCGAACTGTCGAGCTTGACTCGAGTCAGAGTCGGGAGTGTTGCCAAGTGCGGAAGGCTACCCCGCCACTCTTGACGCGGACGCTTTGAGCTGTTGAGCGGATTCGAAACAGAACAAGGGCGTTGCCA
The DNA here is from genome assembly GCF_018294505.1 of Triticum aestivum. Classification (NCBI taxonomy): domain Eukaryota; kingdom Viridiplantae; phylum Streptophyta; class Magnoliopsida; order Poales; family Poaceae; genus Triticum; species Triticum aestivum. The sequence goes on from NC_057802.1 coordinate 225,209,951, forward strand.
ATTGCGGGAGGGCCCCTTTGCGTGCAGGTTTCTCATACATAGGCGAGATCTCCGAGGATGATAACCTTATGTATAGGAGGAAATAACCCAAAGCTCTGAATGACTTAGCTTTTCTATTGCCGAGCCGGCGTCGTTCCTCCGGCCGCCTTCCTCTCAGGAGCCAAAGTCGATGAACAATTGCTAGGCTAACTACTAGACCAGATTCTCACAATTGCGCCCCCTACCTGGCGCGCCAAAGATGTCGGTGTGGAACGACACCTATGGGATCACAAGAATCCCTACTACGGTTGCCGGGGCACGGGGTTGCGAGAGGAGCAGGGCTAGTAGACAGCACAAAGATCGTTTACCTAGGTTCGGGCCACGAGGATGAGTAAAACCCTAGTGCTGCTTTGGTGGGTGTATTTCAGAGAGAGTTCTTGAGCTCTCGAGCTAGCTGTGGTCAGGGCGTGGTTCGAAAGAGCCGAATCCTTCTCCAGTATGCCATGGGCCTCCTTTTATAGTCGAAAGGGGCTGCCACAGTGGCACGCAGGAGGTGGAAAGGCGTACAGTGCCCTGAGCTTATCGCCCGTATTACAGGACAAGACGCATTTAATGCGTAGCTTAGGTGTCCCCTTGCTTTATTGGGGACGAGGGCGAGGCCCGTCCCGTCCGTCGCCGCTCCTCCTCACTTTGACACGCGCCCGCCTGGACTAGGCTATGTCCAGGACGGCGGTGGTGGAGAAGGCGGAGGCGGACCTCCAGGAGCGCGTTGCCGAGACGCATGACAGGTTCCGCGAGGCCCACAAGGAGCTCAAGGCCGCTCAGGGCAAGCTGGCCAAGCGCGACGTGGAGCTCACCATGAAGCTCGCCGACGTCGAGAAAGCTCAAGAGACGGCGAGGAACTTGGCCGCGGCCGTCGAAGCCGCCCGGACCCAGGCAAGGATCTTGCCGAGGATCGTCGTCTTCTAATCTTCATCTGATCTTGAATATGTCTTCACAAAGATCTGCATGCCACCACAGGGGTGCCTTCCCGAGCCCTGGCCCCACATGGATTATGGCGTTGGGGACCGTGGGCTCAAGCGTGGCTCACTCTGTTGGTGTGGGGCGAGCTACCCCGGCAAGGGTCTTTGCCTTTGTTCTTTGTGGTCTTGGCCTTGGCATTGCTCTGATTATCTTGGGCTTCGGTCTTACCTTGGCTCACCTCCCGTGTTCTGCTTGGCGTGACCGTGGGCGCGGCTCCGACTGCCCGTGCACAGGTATTGGGGTACAAAAATGCACCCCTCTTTTTGTACTCCGACAAGGACCCTGTGGTAGTAGAGGCCGTTGCCGCTGGATGAGCAGGACCCCGATCGATCGAGCCGGTCGAGGGCTGGATGAACAGGACCCTGTGGAGGGATGGATGAATAGGACGACCCCGTGGAGGGCTGGTTGAACAGTAGTCGGTGGAGGGCTGGATGAACAGTAGCCCCTGGAGGGGTGGTTGAATAGGACCCCATGGAGAGGGCTGGTTGAACAGTAGCCGGTGGAGGAGCGTACGGTGGAGTCTGGATGAACAGGAGCCCGTGGATGAACAGTAGAAGGTGGTGGCTGGAGGAGGTCGATGGTGGATGAATAGTAGCCCGTGGAGGCTGGAGGAGGTCGACAGTGGAGATGAATAGTATCCTGTGGAGTCCCGTTTTGCGGTAGGCCACACCCCTCCCGATGAACAGGACCCCTCGTTTCGACCGTAGTGCTCCAACACAAGTCTGTTTCCTCCGTTTTGCGGTACGCCACACCCCTCCCTATCAACAGAACCCCGTTTTGACCGTAGCAGGTCCAAGAGAAGTCCATTTCCTCCATTTTGCGGCATGCCAGACACCTCCCGATGAACAGGATACCGTTTCGACCATGGCCGGTCGAACACAAGGCCATTTCCTCCGTACATATATAGTGGAGTGATTATCTTTTTCTCTCCACAACAAGCGTTTCAATTTGTGTACGTGGCATTAAAGAAAAGAAACTCTCTATTTAAGGGGACTAACTATACGACTCCTACTTACTACTACTAGTAGTAGTATTGTTCACTTGTGCTCCCGGGCCCTCCATTCATTGAACAACCCCACGGGTGAATAAACAGATAGTACTAGTATTTATATAGAACGAACAAGCCCGAACTATTTTCGCGTAGTTAAAAGTTGAGGGCGGGGCTTTTCCCGGGCAGTACGAGCGGTAGTTTTCGCGTAGGCGGTTTGACAGAGAGGCGAGGAGGGTGAGGGAGTAGCGGATTCAACTTACTTACTGCTGGAAAGGTCGGGCTGTGCGATTTGACGGCGTGTTACTGCTGGAAAGACTTGTGATATGACTACTCACTGTAGTCATGAATTACTGGCGGTACGACCGGGGAGATGCACCCCTTCCGTTCCGCACTCTAATTTGGTGCATGACACATAGACCCGGATGCTGGCTTTCCCACATGTCGGCGAAGTACGTAGTAGTTAGAAGGAGCAAGGAATTATGCGGTATATACTAGTAGTACTACTACTCACGTCGGAGGAGTGCAAACCACAGTAGCCCAGTGAACCAGCAGTGCAAACCACGACAGCCCAGTGAACCAGCAGTAGGAAACAATGTGGTGATATGGCCATAAAAGACAATGTGTTATGGTCTAGACTGTAGCATGTACAGTACTACTCCTCTTGGTTTGGATCCCTGAATTAGAGCTAGTTTGGGTTGAAATAGCCTCAAATTATCCAAACAGGAGGGGTTAGTTTGAGCTAGTTTGCTCTAACCTAGCAAAAAAACTAGCCCGGTGGAGAGGTTCTAATTGGGTTAGTTCTCCTCGGGCCCACTAAAAGAGAACTAAAAAAATCTCCCCTGCCTGCACCAGATCGCTCCCTCCGCCCCCCTCACACGACTCCTCTCCGTTCCCCATCGGGCCGCCCGCCAAAGCGCCGCCCCGTCACTCGCCCTCTCCCTCCGTCCACCGCCCTCCCCTGGCCGCCCTCTCCCTCCGGCCTCCACCGCCCTCCCCTGGCCGCCCTCTCCCTCCGGCCTTCGAAGCTCGCCCCGCTCCCCCTTCACCGGTCATTTTTCTCCCTCTGTCATGCGCGCCGGCGGTGCATCTACCAGGGAGGTCGCGAGAGGAGTGAGTTTGTTCGTTCCTTCTCTGTCTCACAGCCATATCATTGATCTTGCTCGCTCTAGCGCTAAATCTAATTTAGAAAAGTAGATCCTGATTAAACTTGGTATAGATTTGTGGTGCACACATGGAATTGTTTGATGCTGCTTGAGGAGGTAATAAATCTTTCTAGAGGCCCAAATATTTAGTTCACCTTTCTAGGTATTTCAGTTTCAGGCTTGCATTATTTCTAGAGGTCCAAAGATTCAGTTCACCTTTCTAGGTATTTTAGTTTCAGGCTTGCATTATTTCTAGAGACCCAAATATTCAGTTCACCTTCGTAGGTATTTCAGTTTCAGGCTTGCATTATTTCTAGAGGCCCAAAGATTCAGTTCACGTTTCTAGGTATTTCAGTTTCAGGCTTGCATTATTTCTAGAGGCCCAAAGATTCAGTTCACCTTTCTAGGTATTTCAGTTTCAGGCTTGCATGATTTCTAGAGGCCCAAAGATTCAGTTCACCTTTCTAGGTATTTCAGTTTCAGGCTTGCATCATTTCTAGAGGCTCAAAGATTTAGTTCACCTTTCTAGGTATTTCAGTTTCAGGCTTGCACTATTTCTAGATGCCCAAAGATTCGGTTCGCAGTTGTTGGCAAGTGACCCTGCAACCCATGCCGGTGTCGACCTCAACTCGCAAGCGCCGGCGTCGGAGGGGTTCCCGGGTGTAACGCCCACGATGCGGCTATATCTCCCACGTGTCGAGGCACGACTTAGAGGCATAACCGCATTGTGGTTTTGTCGCAAGAAGGGTCATCTTCACACAATCCCATGTAATGAACAAGAATGAGATAAAGAGTTGGCTTACAATCGCCACTTCACACAATACATAAATATAATTCATACATCATCCAAAATACACACATAGACCGACTACGGTCATAATCAAAATGAAAATAAGATAACCCCAAATGCTAGATCCCCGATCGTCCCAACTGGGCTCCACTACTGATCATCAGGAAAAGACAGATAGTAACGACCACGTTCCTCATCGAACTCCCACTTGAGGTCGATCCCATCATCTGCACTAGCATCGTCGGCACCTCCACCTATTTTGGTAGAATCTGTGAGTCACGAGGACTCAGCAATCTCACACCCGCGAGATCAAGACTATTTAAGCTTATAGGACAGGATGGTGTAATGAGGTGGAGCTGCAGCAGGCACTAAGCATATATGGTGGCTAACATACGCAAAAGAGAGCGAGAAGAGAAGCAACGGAACGGTCGTCATCTAGTAATGACCAAGAAGTGATCCTGAACTCCTACTTACGTCAATGCATAACTCAAACCGTGTTCACTTCCCGGACTCCGCCGAGAAGAGACCATCACGGCTACACACACAGTTGATGTATTTTAATTGGGTCAAGTGACAAGTTCTCTACAACCGTACATTAACAAATTCCCATCTGCCTCATAACCGCGGTCACGGCTTACGAAAGATAATACCCTGCAGGGGTGTCCCAACTTAGCCCATCATAAGCTCTCACGGTCAATGAAGGATAAACCTTCTCCCAGGAAGACCCGATCAGTCTCGGAATCCCGGTTTACAAGACATCTCGACAATGGTAAAACAAGACTAGCAAGACCACCTGCTGTGCGGACAAATCCCGATAGGAGCTGCACATATCTCGTTCTCAGGGCACACCGGATAAGCTAAGCATACAGGTACCAACGTAACCCAAGTTGCCAAGGGACGGTCCCGCACGGTGCTCTAGTTTGGACCAACACTCGGAGGACCACTGGCCCGGGGGTTTAAAATAAAGATGACCCTCGGGATCTAGAAAACCCGGGGGAAAAGGCTTAGGTGGCAAATGGTAAAACCAAGTTTGGGCCTTGCTGGAGGAGTTTTATTCAAAGCGAACTGTCAAGGGGGTCCCATAAATCACCCAACCGCGTAAGGAACGCAAACTCAAGGAACATAATACCGGTATGACGGGAACTAGGGCGGCAAGAGTGGAACAAAACACCAGGCATAAGGCCGAGCCTTCCACCCTTTACCAAATATATATATAGATGCATTAATTAAATAAGATATATTGTGATATCCCAACATAACCATGTTCCAACATGGAACCAACTTCATCTTCACCTGCAACTAGCAACGCTATAAGCGGTAACTAAGCCAAACAACGGTTTGCTAGGAAAAGATGGTAAGGGGCCGACATGGTAATAAGGGAGGCATGACATAGAAAGTGGTAGGTAGCGCAACATGGCAATAGAGCGAACAACTAGCAAAGCAAAGATAGAAGTGATTTCGAGGGTATGGTCATCTTGCCTGCAAGGTTCTCAGAGTTGTCGAAAGCTTGATCCTCGTAAACGTACTCAACAGGTTCCTCGTTCATGAACTCGTCTCTGGGCTCTACCCAAGACAAGAACACAAGCAACGGAACCACAATCAATCACGGGAAATGCACAAGCAACATGTTGCAAAACATGAATGATATGCAAGATATGATATGCGATCCATATGCGTGCTCCGGAAGGAAACTGATGAACAAGGCAGTAACTTGGCAAACCAAGCATGCCACTGGAAAGATGAGATGATTTTGGTTGAAATCGATATAAAGATCACCGGAAACGGATGCACGGTTTGCAAATGGCAAGCAAAACAAGAATGACACGAATCTGCGATTAACAGCATGATAGCACTTAGAATGCAACAAGTAACAATGCTACAGCACTCCAACATACCAACAAAGCATATTACAGTAATCTACAGGAGATGCTTGAAAAAAGATGAACACTGAGCTACGGCTAGATCACACCACAGCAGGTTCAAACAAGCATGGCAAAAGTGCAAAAGATAACAGGTTCACAGACTGAAATTACTGGACATGTCTGAAACAGCATCGGGTAGCAATGTTCTAAGCACAAAATCAACATGCTACAGGAAATTAACATAGAAAAACAAGGCATGGAAGTATTTTACTAAATGCATATGACAAAATTCCCTTACTGACCATAAGCCAAAAAGGATCAGAAGATATGATGGAAACCATGTAAACATAGCAAGTTTCGTTAACAGGTTTCAGACTTAGCAGAAAACAGAGCATGGCAGAAACAATAATATGAAGGTATCTTGGTGAGCTTGATGCACTCATCACAAAGCAATGCATGACAAAACAAGAATACCTACAGCAAGATAGCATGTTTATGAAGCTATCCATGGCAAGAGCAAGTTCATAGCATGTATGAAACAACTACAACAAGCTTGGCAAAATTGAATAACGCGTAAACAATCTGCCAGAAATATTTTATAGCAAGTAGAGCAAGTTTTAGTCATGCTATGTCACTCCATAATTGCAAACAAGGGCAGGAATGGATCAAATACAACAATATCTACAAAACATCCTTACTGAACATCTCCAAAATATGCATGTATCTCTCTGTAGCATCAAGTTTACATGGCAACAAAATAACAGCAGACAGACTTAGAGAAATTACTAAGTCCCTGAAATCAGAAACATTACGGAGCCTAGTTTGCATGCTTGTGCTAGTCATCACAGAGATCACAAAAATACATGGCATACACCCCTGGAAAGATGGCATGGCCTACAACAAAACACATGTAGAGCTCATGCCCATAAGATGGACAGATTAAATGATACAAAAATAACAAATCTCCCTGTTCTGATAAGTAACAGCAGACAACAGCAACTAGCACTCTTGCACCAGAGATTTGGGCATCAAGATGGACTCTAATGAACATGGTACAATTGAACAAAATGTATAGCATCACGAGGCGAACATTTCGATATATTACACGCGCGAAACGGAGCTATATGCAGAGAGTTATGATGCTATGAACATGTGCACATGCTGTAAAAATCATATGACTTGGGGAAATCGGGGAAGGAGAGAAAAGTCAACCCGAGGTAGTTTTCAGGATCCGATCGGGACGGGGCTCGAGGGAGCTCACCGGAGCTCGCCGGGGTTGAGCAAGAAGGAGGGGAACGGTGGCCGGCGAGGGGGAGAAGAGGACGGCGGCCGGAGGAGGGGCACGGTCGCCGAGGCCGCGGGCGAAGGCGGCGAGGCGGCGG
>NC_057802.1:225217640-225227315 GCF_018294505.1 Triticum aestivum
GGGGGCGGCGTATGGGCCCGGCGGGCCGCGGGCGGCGCGGGGCCACGTGGCAGGCACCGATTGGGCAAGGGCGGCGGCGGCTTTGTACGGCCAGCGGCAGACGTGTCCGGCGGGGCGGAGGGATAGGGTTAGGGTTTGGACTGGGGATTATTTCGGGAGGGGTGCAAATATATAGGTAGAGGGAGCTAGGAGAGTCCAAATGAGGTGCGGTTTTCGACCACATGATCGTGATCGAACGACCTTCAGCATGGAAGTGACTTAGAGGAGTTTTGGGCTGGTTAGAGAGGGGTTTTTGCTGCGCAAACAAACGGACTTTGCGGTTGCCCGGTTAACCATTGGAGTACCAAACGACCTCCAAATGGAACGAAACTTGACCGGTGGTCTACCGGTGCTATACTAAGGCCACTTGACAAGCCTCGGTCCATTCCGAGAACGTTTGACACCCGCTCACGAAAGAAAACAAGAGGGGTGCGCCGGAGGAGATGGGAGCGCCGGATTGCAACACGGACAACGGGGAAAATGCTCAGATACAAGAGACGAACACGTATGCGAATGCAATGCACATGATGACATGGTATGAAAAGCATGACATGAACAAAATGCAAAACGAACACAAAACCCGACCACGAAGGGAATATCATAACACATAGCCAAAAATGGCAAGAGTTGGAGTTACAAATATGGAAAGTTACATCCGGGGTGTTACAACACTCCACCACTACGAGAGGATCTCGTCCCGAGATCTAGGACTGAAAGAACTCCGGATATTCGGAACGGAGATGGTCCTCGCGTTCCCAGGTGGCTTCCCGGTCAGAATGGTGCGACCACTTCACTTTCAGGAATTTGAATGACTTGTTGCGAGTCTTGCGCTCAATTTCTTCAAGAATAGCAACGGGGTGCTCATGATAAGTCATATCTTCTTGGAGGTCAATCTCTTCGAAGTTGATAGTGCGCTCAGGCGTCTTGAAGCACTTGCGGAGCTGTGACACGTGGAACACATCGTGCACGTTCGCGAAGTTGGAAGGAAGCTCAAGTTGATAGGCGAGGTCGCCTCTTTTGCCAATGATCTTGAAAGGACCCACGTATCTAGGGGCAAGCTTCCCTTTGATACCGAAGCGACGAGTGCCTTTCATTGGAGAGACGCGGAGGTAGACATGGTCTCCGATCTCGAAAGGCACATCACGGTGCTTACTATCATAGTAACTCTTCTGGCGCGACTGCGCGGCTTTGAGATTATCACGGATGACTTTACACATTTCTTTAGCCTCTGTGATTAAGTCATTGCCAAGAAGTTGGCGTTCACAAGTCTCTGACCAATTGAGAGGAGTACGGCACTATCTGCCATAGAGAATCTCGAATGGGGACTTGCCCGAACTTGCTTGGAAGCTGTTGTTGTAGGAGAATTCGGCATATGGAAGACAATCTTCCCATTTCATGCCAAAGGAAATGACACAATCCCTGAGCATATCTTCAAGAATTTGATTGACTCACTCGACTTGGCCACTAGTTTGAGGATGGAAAGCTGTGCTGAAGCGAATGTTGGTGCCCATGTCCTTCTGGAAAGGGTCCCAGAACTTAGAAGTGAAGATGCTTCCACGATCTGAAGAAATCAATTGTGGAATGCCATGCAAGGAGACAATCCTGGAGGTGTATAGCTCTGCCAACTGAGCTGCTGTGATAGACTCTTTGATTGGAAGGAAATGAGCCACTTTAGAAAGCTTGTTGATGACAACGAAGATAGCATCATTTCCGCGCCTGGACTTGGGAAAACCAGTCACGAAGTCCATTTCGATATGATCAAACTTCCATTCTGGGATAGCAAGAGGTTGGGGGAGACCAGCTGGTCGTTGGTGTTCTGCTTTCACTCTTCGACAGACATCACATTCATTCACGAATTGAGCGATTTCTCGCTTCATTCGAGTCCACCAATACGACTGCTTGAGGTCATGGTACATCTTCATGCTTCCAGGATGAATGGAAAGAAGAGAATTGTGCGCCTTGTTCATAATGACTTTCCTTAGATCACCTTTAGGAACCACAATCCGGTCCTCGAAGAATAAAGTGTCTCTGTCATCAATGCAATAGCACTTGTATTTGGAAAGACCCTTGTCGATACCACGTTTCACCTTCTTCACCATGGTATCCAGGAGTTGTGCCTCACGAATTTGATCTTCCAAAGTAGGAGAGACTATGAGGTTGCAAGAAAGCCTTGAGGAACAACTTGAAGATTCAGCTTGCGGAAAGCTTCACAAAGATCCGGTTGGAATGGCTTGAGAATTAAGCTGTTGTAATAAGCCTTCCTGCTTAAAGCATCTGCAATGACATTGGCCTTGCCTGGAGTATATTCAATACTCGGATTGTACTCTTGAATCATTTCGACCCATCGAGTCTGCCTGAGGTTGAGGTTGGGCTGAGTGAAGATGTACTTGAGACTCTTGTGATCGGTGAAAATGTCCACTTTTCTTCCCAACAAGAGATGTCTCCACGTTATTAAAGCATGGACAACTGCCGCCAACTCAAGATCGTGAGTGGGGTAGTTCTTTTCGTTGGGCTTCAACTGACGAGAGGTATAGGCCACAACTCTCTTCTCTTGCATTAACACAGCACCGAGACCTTGGAGAGAAGCATCACAAAAAACTTCGAATGGCTTGGATTCGTCAGGAGGAGTCAAGACAGGAGCTGTGACTAGGTTCTCTTTGTGAGTGTTGAAAGCAACGTCACACTCAGGAGACCAGACATACTTCACATGCTTCTAGAGGAGGTTGGAAAGAGGCTTTGCATTCTTAGAGAAATTCTCAACGAATCTTCGGCAATAGCTTGCAAGACCAAGAAAACTGCGGAGCTGCTTGACATTCTGAGGAGGTTCCCAATTCACAATTGCGTACACCTTCTCGGGGTTAACAGCGATGCCCTTGGTAGAGATGATGTGACCAAGGTAAAGAACTTCATCGAGCCAAAACTCACATTTGGAGAACTTCGCATAGAATTGATACTCTCTGAGCTTGTCGAGCACCAATCGCAAATGTTTGGCATGATCCTTCTTATTCTTGGAGAAGACCAAGATATCATCGAGATACACTAGGACGAATTCATTGGTATAGGGGTTGAAGATGAAATTCATCATCTGAGAGAATGTTGGAGGAGCATTGACAAGGCCGAAAGACATGACAGTATATTCATAAGAACCAAAGCTTGTTCTGAATGCTGTCTTGGGAATATCTTCTTCACGAATGCGAATCTGATGATAACCCATACGAAGGTCAAGTTTCGAGAATACTTTAGCACCTTTGAGTTTCTCGAAAAGCTCATTGATGTTGGGAAGTGGATACTTGTTCTTGATTGTCTTCTTGTTCAATGGATGGTAGTCGACACAAAGTCGGTCCGTGCCATCCTTCTTCTGGACAAAAAGAACACCACAACCCCATGGAGAAGAACTCAGTCTGATCAAACCCAGACGCTCTCGTTCATCGAGCTGTTTCTTCAATTCCTTCAGCTCCTTGGGTCCAAGCTTGTATGGACGCTTGCAAACGGGTTCAGTGCCCGGCTCAAGATCGATAACGAACTCAACTGGCCGGTGAGGAGGCATACCCGGGAGCTCTTCTGGAAAGACATCTTGGTACTCACAAACGACTGGAATTTGAGAGATGGCATTCAATTCGCTTTTCTCATTGAGAGAAAATAACCGAATGGTTTCATCACGAGCGGCATAAATGATAACATCCTCAGAAGAGTGTGTCAACTGAATTTCCCTGGCAACACCATCAAGTTGAGCCTTGTGCTTAGAAAGCCAGTCCATCCCGAGAATAAGATCAATATCCGAGTCACCAAGAACAAAAGGTTTAGACAGAAATTTATAGTTGCCCATCTTGATAGAAACATCCGGAATCATTGTGGTAGCCCACATAGAAGAGCCCGGAGAAACAACTCCCATGGGTTTTTCCAACATTTCCGAAATGAAATCATGCTTTGCAACAATGATCTTGACATGAAACAATGCGATGCACCAGTGTCAAAAAGAACTTTAGCAGGAAAGTCATTAACAGGAAGATTACCCATTATCACATCAGTAGATTCCTCCGCTTGAGCTGCATTCATCATGTTCACCTTTGCGGACTTTGGATTATGCTTGACCACTGCATTGCTGGAAGATCTCACGGGAGGAGGAGGCGGAAGGCGCCTTTGGTTGAAGCACTTGTTAGCATAGTGACCTTTCTGCTGGCACTTGTTGCAAGTCACCTCTGAGAGTGGACGATGATAAGGAGCATTGGACTTTGGAGCTTGATTCTGAGACTTGTTCTGATAGCCAGAGTTGGAAGAGTGGGAAGAACCATGGCCACCTTTGTTCTTCTGCTGGTAAGGCTGACGAAACGGAGGAGGAGGAGGCAACCAGAATTTCTGTTGCTTAGGTGCCACAAGTGAGGAAGAAGAAGACTGAACTGCGTCCCTGACTCTCTTCTTAGAAGCCTCACACTTGAGGTGAGCAGCCTCTTGCTTCAGTGCCATGTTATAGAATTGATCAAACTGAGTAGGCTCAACAAGAACGAGAGCTAACTGCAGATCCTCTCTAAGGCCACCTCTGAAGTGATAGATCATGCTCATTTCATCAGGAACGTCTTGTTTAGCGAAGCGAGCAAGTTTCTGAAACTGGATGTTGAATTGATACATGGACATGCTGCCTTGCTTGAGATTGCGGAACTCCTCATGCTTGCTCTCAACAACACTTTGTGGAATGTGGTGCGCTTTGAAGTCCCGACAGAAGTCAGTCCAAGTGATCACACGACCTCCTCCGGAATCTTTGTATTGTTGATACCAATCAGCAGCTTGGTCCTTGAGCTGAAAAGAAGCGAACTTGACATAGTCCTCAGGCCTGACATTGCTACATTCAAAATGCTTGTTGATGTCCACGAGCCAATCATCGGCATCCGTGGCCTCGGCAGATTAGCTGAAAGACTTGGGCTGATTTGCGAGAAACTGGTTGAGGGTAGCAAAGTGAGACTAATTGTTGCCTTGGCCTTGATTTCCTTGATTGCCTTGCCCTTGGGTGCGTTCTTGCAAGAGTTGCAGAATCATCTGAGCATTGGCGTTGGTGGCTGCCATGATAGCTTGCCATGCCTCCGGAGGCGGAGGAGGTGGCGGAGGGTTCGCCTGACTCCCTTCATTGCAATCCGGATTCTGACGCGTTGGCGGAGCCATCCTGAAGAGGGTGACATCCGTTAACATTTTGCTAGACAAATAGACAAGTAGAATCAACGGATAGAAATTGCAACATATAGTCTTCACAATAAACATTCAAACGAGGATGAACGAATGAATTCCATAGTAAATCATCGGACTTCCATAAATTGAGAAGCCACTTAGAAAAAGATATGGAATCAACATTTGATTTCGAAGCAACTCGAATACCATAATTGAAAACAAAACAAAGTATTGGCTTGCAGAATAAGCCGGAACAAACATATGATAGAGATTCGTCCGAAGTTTTCGTGGTGGGGCCCATACGGGCTTGATCGTACATCACCATCATGTACAAGGTTGTGCACATGACATACGAAGCGTCCCCGAGTCGGCATAGCCAAGGACTCTTTAAGACACTACGAGACCACTGTAAAACCAGCCGTGGAGAGGCGGACCACTAGACGTCGAACCCCAATCTCATATCATGCATCTGTCGGAAAGATATCCTAAGGCTACTTGAATTCCCACTTATAAACTCCCGAAATTTCTGGTTATGCAATCTGGTGTTCGGGATACAGGGGACACAAAATATATCACCCAAACTAACAATACCTAGATCCAGCTGTATCCATCCGTCAACACATAACCAAGAAACCTTCGGAAATCGTGTACCTCAACCTTCGAAAAACATCCGTTATACGAGTTATGGCAATACTCCCGAACTCCCGCCTAGTACTGGGTGGCGTCGAGGTGATCTCACCAACAACTGCATAAAAGAGATTTCGATGTCGGCGAAACTCAGGTATTCCAGAACTGCAACGATAAAATTGTGACGACAACACCTCGGAGCTCAACTCCCCAGGACAGTGCCACAACCCCTAAATGTCAGGAGGCACCAAGAACAATGTTCCCGTCACAAAACCATCGGAACGATTCTAAGATACCCGCGTGATCCTAAATTTTTTTTAGTGAACTTTGAGGAGAGAAGAGTCAAAACTTCTACATCAGGAGACCTCACCAGAGCGACGAAGGGACTGAGGAGTAAAAAGAATCCTACTCTCCGATATATATAATCATAAGACTCAAAACATTTTTGTTCTAGACTCAACAACGCCAGCGATTCGATCAAGCAGGGGGCTCCTAAGTCGGGGATGGCTCTGATTGCCAACTTGTAACGCCCACGATGCGGCTATATCTCCCACGTGTCGAGGCATGACTTAGAGGCATAACCGCATTGTGGTTTTGTCGCAAGAAGGGTCATCTTCACACAATCCCATGTAATGAACAAGAATGGGATAAAGAGTTGGCTTACAATCGCCACTTCACACAATACATAAATATAATTCATACATCATCCAAAATACACACATAGACTGACTACGATCAAAATCCAAATGAAAATAAGATAACCCCAAATGCTAGATCCCCGATCGTCCCAACTGGGCTCCACTACTGATCATCAGGAAAAGACACATAGTAACGACCACGTTCCTCATCGAACTCCCACTTGAGGTCGATCCCATCATCTGCACTAGCATCGTCGGCACCTGCAACTGTTTTGGTAGAATCTGTGAGTCACGAGGACTCAGCAATCTCACACCCGCGAGACCAAGACTATTTAAGCTTATAGGACAGGATGGTGTAATGAGGTGGAGCTGCAGCAGGCACTAAGCATATATGGTGGTTAACATACGCAAAAGAGAGCGAGAAGAGAAGCAACGGAACGGTCGTCATCTAGTAATGACCAAGAAGTGATCCTGAACTCCTACTTACGTCAATGCATAACTCAAACCGTGTTCACTTCCCGGACTCCGCCGAGAAGAGACCATCACGGCTACACACACAGTTGATGTATTTTAATTGGGTCAAGTGACAAGTTCTCTACAACCGGACATTAACAAATTCCCAGCTGCCTCATAACCGCGGGCATGGCTTTCGAAAGATAATACCCTGCAGGGGTGTCCCAACTTAGCCCATCATAAGCTCTCACGGTCAACGAAGGATAAACCTTCTCCCAGGAAGACCCGATCAGTCTCAGAATCCCGGTTTACAAGACATCTCGACAATGGTAAAACAAGACTAGCAAGACCACCCGCTGTGCGGACAAATCCCGATAGGAGCTGCACATATCTCGTTCTCAGGGCACACCGGATAACCTAAGCGTACAGGTACCAACGTAACCCAAGTTGCCAAGGGACGATCCCGCAGGGTGCTCTAGTTTGGACCAACACTCGGAGGAGCACTGGCCCGGGGGTTTAAAATAAAGATGACCCTCGGGCTCTAGAAAAGCCAGGGGAAAAGTTTGGGCCTTGCTGGAGGAGTTTTATTCAAGCCGAACTGTCAAGGAGGTCCCATAAATCACCCAACCGCATAAGGAACGCAAACTCAAGGAACATAATACCGGTATGACGGGAACTAGGGCGGCAAGAGTGGAACAAAACACCAGGCATAAGGCCGAGCCTTCCACCCTTTACCAAATATATATATAGATGCATTAATTAAATAAGAGATATTGTGATATCCCAACATAACCATGTTCCAACATGGAACCAACTTCATCTTCACCTGCAACTAGCAACGCTATAAGAAGGGCTGACCAAAAGCGGTAACTAAGCCAAACAACGGTTTGCTAGGAAAAGATGGTAAGGGGCCGACATGGTAATAAGGGAGGCATGACATAGAAAGTGGTAGGTAGCGCAACATGGCAATAGAGCGAACAACTAGCAAAGCAAAGATAGAAGTGATTTCGAGGGTATGGTCATCTTGCCTGCAAGGTTCTCAGAGTTGTCGAAAGCTTGATCCTCGTAAACGTACTCAACAGGTTCCTCGTTCATGAACTCGTCTCTGGGCTCTACCCAAGACAAGAACACAAGCAACGGAACCACAATCAATCACGGGAAATGCACAAGCAACATGTTGCAAAACATGAATGATATGCAAGATATGATATGCGATCCATATGCGTGCTCCGGAAGGAAACTGATGAACAAGGCAGTAACTTGGCAAACCAAGCATGCCACTGGAAAGATGAGATGATTTTGGTTGAAATCGATATAAAGATCACCGAAACGGATGCACGGTTTGCAAATGGCAAGCAAAACAAGAATGACACGAATCTGCGATTAACAGCATGATAGCACTTAGAATGCAACAAGTAACAATGCTACAGCACTCCAACATACCAACAAAGCATATTACAGTAATCTACAGGAGATGCTTGAAAAAAGATGAACACTGAGCTACGGCTAGATCACACCACAGCAGGTTCAAACAAGCATGGCAAAAGTGCAAAAGATAACAGGTTCACAGACTGAAATTACTGGACATGTCTGAAACAGCATCGGGTAGGAATGTTCAGAGCACAAAATCAACATGCGACAGGAACTTAACATAGCAAAACAAGGCATGGAAGTAATCTACTAAATGCATATGACAAAATTCCCTTACTGACCATAGGCCAAAAAGGATCAGAAGATATGATGGCAACCATGTAAACATAGAAAGTTTCGTTAACAGGTTTCAGACTTAGCAGAAAACAGAGCATGGCAGAAACAATAATATGAAGGCATCTTGGTGAGCTTGATGCACTCATCACAAAGCAATGCATGACAAAACAAGAATACCTACAGCAAGATAGCATGTTTATGAAGCTATCCATGGCAAGAGCAAGTTCATAGCATGTATGAAACAACTACAACAAGCTTGGCAAAATTGAGTAACACGTAAACAATCTGCCAGAAATATTTTATAGCAAGTAGAGCAAGTTTTAGTCATGCTATGTCACTCCATAATTGCAAACAAGGGCAGGAATTGATCAAATACAACAATATCTACAAAACATCCTTACTGAACATCTCCAAAATATCCATGGATCTCTCTGTAGCATCAAGTTTACATGGCAACAAAATAACAGCAGACTTAGAGAAATTACTAAGTCCCTGAAATCAGAAACATTACGGAGCCTAGTTTGCATGCTTGTGCTAGTCACCACAGAGATCACAAAAATACATGGCATACACCCCTGAAAAGATGGCATGGCCTACAACAAAACACATGTAGAGCTCATGCCATAAGATGCACAGATTAAATGATACAAAAATAACAAATCTCCAAATTCTGATAAGTAACAGCAGACAACAGCAACTAGCACTCTTGCACCAGAGATTTTGGCATCAAGATGGACTCTAATGAACATGGTACAATTGAACAAAATGTATAGCATCACGAGACGAACATTTCGGTATATTACACGCGCGAAACGGAGCTATAAGCAGAGAGTTATGATGCTATGAACATGTGCACATGCTGTAAAAATCATATGACTTGGGGAAATCGGGGAAGGAGAGAAAAGTCAACCCGAGGTAGTTTTCCAGATCCGATCGGGACGGGGCTCGAGGGAGCTCGCCGGAGCTCGCCGGGGTTGAGGAAGAAGGAGGGGAACGGCGGCCGGCGAGGGGGAGAAGAGGAGGGCGGCCAGAGGAGGGGCACAGTCGCCGAGGC